>NW_013667896.1:147672-155343 GCF_000517525.1 Limulus polyphemus | reverse complement strand
GGTTAAAGAAGTCAGTTGAAGTTGATGACAATGAGTCTTCAGTGAATCAAAACAAAGAAAAGTCAGGTCAATCAAAACAAAGAAAAGTGGTGAGAAAGTATGATTCCAAGTACTTAGAAATGGGATTTACATGGAATGGAGATGAAGAAGATCCACGAACACGATGTATTATTTGTTGTGATCAACTTGCAAACGAGAGCATGCGCCCAAACAAATTGTGTCGCCATATTGAGACGAAGCATCCCGAGTTGAAAGACAAACCCCTCGAATTTTTTGAAAGGATGCTAAGCAAGTTGAAGACAGGACAGAGCGTTATGCAATGTTACACCAAAGTTAATAAAAAATCTTTGTACATGTCCTACCTGATCAGTTTGAGAATCGGGAAAGCTGGTAAGCCACATACAATTGGAGAGACTTTAGTTCTTCCAGCTATAAAAGATACAGTTAAAGTTTTCTTTGGTGATAAGAGTGAACAAGAAATTGAAACAATTCCTATTTCTAATAACACGGTCACGCGTAGGATCGATGAAATGTCTCGATGGATAGAAAATCAGCTAATTCAAAGAGTTCGTGAAAGTACAATTTTCTCCTTACAACTAGATGAATCTACTGACGTACAAGGTCTGCACCAGCTACTTGTTTTTGTGCGTTATATATTATTTGAGAAGTTGTGCGAAGAAATGGGAAGCAATCATAAATCACTTCTTCTGCACACAGAAGTACGTTGGCTCTCGTGGGGTAAAGTGCTAACAAGACTTACAGAACTCCGCGAAGAAGTTGCTGTATTTCTGGAAGGTAAAAGCGATTTTGCGAGATATTTGCGCAACGAGGAATTTGTTCTGAGGCTCACGTATTTGGCAGATATTTTTTCAAAACTAAATGAACTGAATTTGTCCTTGCAAGGAGCAGAAGGTATCAGTATATTCGCAGTTCATGAGAAAATTTGAGGTTTCATGAAAAAACTTGTTCTATGGAAAAACTGTATTGACAACCGAAATTATGACTGTTTTGAAACATTTCAAACCTTTGTAATGGAGAATGAAGTAAAAGTTGATGACGATATAATCATTGAGATATCTGAACACTTGAATAAGCTGAAAGAGAGTTTTGAGTTTTATTTCCTTGAAGAAATGAAAAATATCCAAGAGAAAAAATGGATTATGAACCCCTTTCGACAAATGCTGAGGAAGAACTTTTTAATTTATCTGAGGATGCTTCGTTAGAAATGAACTTTAACAGCAGAAAACTGATACAGTTCTGGGTGTCTGTTCGAAAACCGTACCCAATCTTTTCCACTGAAGCTTTGAAGGTACTTCTCCCTTTCTCATCTTCATATCATTGTGAAGTTGGATTTTCAGCAATGGTAGGAATTAAAAATAAATTCCGAAATAAACTTCAATTGTCCAATTCCTTACGCCTGAAACTAACCCACATTGATAATGATGTCAATGCCATTCTTGACAGTAACAAGAAACAAGCACACACGCCTCATTATTAATCAATTAGATAGCATTTATAAGTTCTGGAAATGTTATTGAAAATACGTGAGTATTTTTAAATGTAATTGAAATACGTGAATATGAATAAGTAATATTTTTTATATTCTTTCATATGTTTTTGCCCAGTAAATTTGAGTGGGTCGCCATAAGCTGTGGTCATGAATAGTGGGTCGCGATTCTAAAAAGTTTGGGAACCCCTGCACTAGGACATTTAGTTTCTGGAAAATGTCCACTCTTAAGTGTGAACAAAAGAAAACATATAAAGGCACATAAATACAGCTTCCATAAAGGCAATTTATTTACATTAAAGATATTCTACCTTGTTTTTTTGAAATCCAGTTTTTTATGGACTTCATTAAATGTATTTTCTCAGCACTGTTTCTACTCACATTTCACACAAAATAAGAACACACAACTACAAATTCATCTCAGAGTTCAACAAAGAATTTTAGAGTAAGACAAAATGTCCCATTTATATATAGAAACATAAAGCTGTAAATACATAATGGTTACAGAAAGCCATTCTTGCTATACTGTATAATTTCACACATGTACTCCATTAATAAACTTAACAATGGAATATACCCTATACTCAAAACATCTCGCTACCAAATAATTTCTCTAATAAACACAACTGAATTCATAAAATGTTCACATATGCAGATTTGTTCTAGAAGCCAAATTGTAAAGTAAGAAAAAGAGTGGACCATATTCTCTCCACAAATAATTTATATTTAACCAGACCATCATCACACTGGTATTTTACATTATATGGGCATGTAGTGTGTGTATGTGTGTTTATTTATACATACACACACACACACACACACATCGGTTTCCCATACTTTCACCAGAAAAAATTCAAGAAGCATTCCCAAATCTTTAAACAATATTTTCATGAACTTCAAGAATTATTTCTAGCATAATATAATCTATGCAAACTTACTGTGACTTTATAGGCAATTTTTCAAATAGATTTTTCAACTCTGGGCTCTGGGGTTCACGACATTAAGAGATCAGGGGAGATTAAACACCTACCCCCCCCTCATAACCAAGAAGAATGTTTAAAATGCACCTTTCTACACCCACCTTGCATGAATAATGTGTATTAACCTCTGCATGAACACCCACCATCAATAATATAAATGGGTTATATGCATAAGGTTAAGCACTATTTCTTCTACAAAAAAATTTAATATTTCAACAAATGATTTTCTAATCTTCCCCTCCCCTATTTTGAGAGATTTTGGTGACTATCATCAAGTCCTGATTTTAGAGCATGCCCATCAACAGACATTAAATCCAAGAAAGGACAAAAATATACACATTTAACATTGTCAAACTTTTCTTACTAAATTATTTACCAATTATCTCATTGTGTACTTTTTTGTTAATTCGAACACAAGTTACAAGTTGTTTTGCAACAGTGTTCCCATTAAATGAAAAAGTATGAATGATTTGTAAAGCAAACTTGTAACACTTTTTTTTTTGTGATCCATTTATTTGATACAGGACACTAAATTTTTAGATGATCTTTATATTAGGCTATAATTTAAGTTTCTCAAGCAGTCTCCACATGCATAACAATGGAATTGGTTTTAACCTGCCTATAATAATGTCTTGGTCAAGTTACCAAAATATCAGTAGTAAATACAACCGACTCTATAACCAATGATGTCCTCACAATCTAACAATTATAAAAGTAGTTTGGAGACTTAACTTGGTAACACTTCTGTAAAGCTAACAAATCATCAGTCTGGGTGGCAAGTTATGAACATATGAACAAATTTGCCAACACCTAGTTATGGTACAGTCCTCACTGTATGGTGCTTTTTGATTAGATCAGACTGTTCATAGGTTGATGGCATACACTGTGCAATCTGTCAACAGTATATAATGCTGCAACCTAAACTAAACAGTGCCTATTTTCCACAATATTAGGTAAATTTTCTGAACTTTTCATAAAAATTCCCAAAAACTTCTAGACTGGGAAACTGTTAAATAAAATTCCTGAATAATTTCCAATTTCAAGAATGTGAGGAAATCTTGTGTGTTTCTGTACATATGTAGATACAGCTACAGTTAGTAGTTTTTCCTGTTTATTACTAAAACACTCAATAATTAAAACTTGTTATAAGACATTATGCATTGCTAGCTTGTATAAGACATTCACACCCTAACTCAATAGAATTATTTATACATCACCTCACAAAGCTACACATTTAAGTTTTTGTACTACTGCTTATTCTGATTTACACCAACTTTTAAGTGATGTATATGACCATATAACAATCTGTATAAAAATAATATATCCATATACATTTTCTGAATAAAATATATTAATGCTATTGAACATTGTGAATGTATGTTATAAACTAAGAGACTATTCCTCTAGAATCATTATCTGTAGTCGTGAAAAGTTTAATAAAAAGTAAATGGCAAAAAAGCTACATAAAACAACCATACTAAGGCTCATCTTTCATCATTCCTTTGTCAAGTACTAAATATATTCTCTCCAGTAATTTATTCAAACATTCTGCATCTTTAGAATATTTTATTTGTTAACCAACAACAAGAACCTCTGAAAGAAAGAGGATTAAACTCAGTACAAATTTACTATCTTGGACTATGAGCTGAGCATTTAGAGGTATTGCTTTGCTTATCAGAATTTTGCTCATCTCTTGAGAAGCACATAGTACAAAGGAATTATTGACTTCAAACCAACCTGGCTTGAAGGACTTTATTACCACACCATTAAGCTTCTTGGCTCTGCTTCAACAAAACAAACAAAAAACTAAAGTAAGTGAAATATTATAAATAATCCAATATATCCTTCCTGTACCTAAATGTTTATGTATCTAAAGCCAATCTTTTTTTTTCTGTAATGTAAATAAAATCAACTGCAATGAAAATAGTAATGAATTAGCATGACATCACAAGAAAAACAGCAACAACAATATTAGATTAAATTTACCTGTAAATTAATAACAATAACAAATTATTAAATGTACTAGCTTTCTGACTATATAGTTTTGAACAAATTAAACAAATACACAAATGTACCTAAAGTTACTTCAGTTTCTAAAGGCAAATTTTCCAGCTAAATATCTTTCTTGGTGTAGATGAAGTAATAAATTTACCTGCATTTTTAATATATTTCATAACAGGCATTAAAATAAAAACCCAAATATTAGTACCAAACTGAATGCAGTTGTGTTGAAGCAAAAAAAAATATATACACTGCTACAAGTTGAAATTTGAAACATTTACTCAGCGGAATGAGATTCATGCATAAAGGTCACACCTCTATATGTTTTAGTGACTTAAAGTGAAAGATAAACTGCTTCCTATAAACCAGTATAGTAAAACAGGCCAATTAAACTAATCATTCATTGTATTATTAAGTTATTCAAGCTGATGAGGTAAAAGGCATCTACAAATTTACTTTTCTTGCAACATAGTTTAGCTGTACAGAATGTATTGTAATATGATACTAAAAGGTGTCAATTGCATGGTATTGAAATCAGTTGAGCCAGTCATGTACTACAACAAACACGTGGTCAAGTTTTGATGCACAAAAACAAATCTGTTTAAAGAAGTTGTATACATCATTAAAAAACAAACATATATAATTGCACATACTACTCACAGGCTGTTCCACCGGAAAATTTAAAAGTACAGCCCACAAATTATGTTTAAAGAACGTGCATTATTGAATCAACCCAACTACAAAATTTATCATGAACTTTTTTTTTTAACATTTTTATCACCCATTAATGATATTTTTGTATTTAGTCAGAGGTTCAGAGAAGTCAACAATAGCATCACCTACAAATTTATTTTTCAGTTTTCTTAGCAGGGCATTACTGTATGCAAGGTGAAAAAAAAAGAACAGAAACAAAATCTGTGAGAGTTAAACAAAACAAATTAATGTGATGATACTAATAAACTGTATCAACTAGTTTTTAACAAACTAGGTATTTTCTTACATACAAATACCTCAGTGATTTCAGTATCAGAAACAAAAAAGTATCCGATACATAAGAAAAACACTTTAAACATTTTGTTTAATTATATATTATATATATATATATATATCTTTTACATATAAAACAAAAAAAGAGTGCTGTCAACAATAGTAAGGGAAAATTTAGTTATTTTCATTACACGTTAGAATTCAAGACCATGAGAACAAAAAAACGTAAGTGTGATTTGAACCTGTACGGTGCATGACTTTTTGATATGTTATTAAAGATTTTGTTTATGATTCCATAATTTATAATAAATGCTAAGTTGAAGGAAAACAATTCAAAGTGTCTCTGATAAAAACATTATTTTGAATATTACACTCCATACTGCAGCATTCATTATGATTTTAATCTCTTACTGTTGTTTTTTGATTTTTATCAAATAATCATTAGAATACCAAATAGAAATGTATACAAATACAATAAAAATGTAACAAATATTTCAAAACAGAAACAATACTATGTACAATATGAAAATGATTACAACTCTTTTCCTCTGCCTGTTTTTTATTTTTATCAAATAATCATTAGAATACCAAATAGAAATGTATACAAATACAATAAAAATGTAACAAATATTTCAAAACAGAAACAATACTATGTACAATATGAAAATGATTACAACTCTTTTCCTCTGCCTTTTTTTTATTTTTATTTTATGCACAAACTATTTATTGGTGACTAATTTATTGGCTTCCTTCTAAAGCCTGTTCACTGGCTGAGAGTTCAGGATCTTGATCAATATCTACTACTGTCATCACTAAATCACAATTCTCAACTGTACCTTCCTCTGAAGAAGAGACAGCAAGTTTCTTGCTCTGATGAGTTTTTAGATGTTTTGTTAAATGGTCACTTCTCATGAAGCGTTTCAAACACTCAGAACATTGGAACCTTTTTTCTCCTAAAAAGATAATGAATAAATATAAGAATAAAATGGCACAACTGCATAACTATACTATGTATTTATGGGAATTACTCATCCACATTAAAACATTTAGAATTTATAAGCCTCAAATTGTAGTCACTCCTTCAATCTTACAGTAGACTGAGAGATCAATACGTTTCTCTAAAAAACCATCAGAATGGGGAGCAAAAGTACCAACTACAATAGATCAGAGTTATTATTGTTGTGTCAAAGTATCCTTGAGCCATAATATAAAGTAACTTAACAAAATTAAAGTTCATCTTTATACCTTTTGTCTTGAAGACATAAGAGACCACAACAAAAGTAACAACTGTACAAGAAACACCATTTTGATTCACAATACACATATCAACTCAGTTCAAATAAATTGATAGAAACAGAAAGAGCTATGACTGGGTGATTTAAACCTAATATGACCATACTCAAAACTACCACTCACTAGAAACATATTATAGCAGAAAGGTAAAATGTGCTGTAAAAATAAGAGGTGTATGGAATATATGTCAAAAAAATTAGCACATCTATACCACCTTTGAAAATTATATAGTAAAACATACAAAAAATACAATAAATAAAAAACGGTTTTATTGAAAGTCCTAATGCTATCTTTTATTGAAATGACAGTAAAAAAACTTGTAATTAATCAATACTTAATTATTTATTTAGGCACAGGATGTACATGGGAGATCTTAATACTTATAAAACCTAATAATTCACACAAAGAAATTTCCCATTCTTTTGAGAGAACCATTTTATTGCCCATGAATAGATAAAATAACAAAATTTCACCATTTTATGATTACGTTGGAATATCTTTGGTAAGGTATACTTGGGTAATTTTTCTACATTTTTGTGCAGGTATTCTGAAGATGTTGAAAAGTTATAAACAGGTGCTAACTCTTATTTGGGTAAAGGTTATACATGGCAATAATTATGTCACAGAATCTTGTAGAAGTTTGACCCTGTGACTGTGTAAATTTCCTGAGATAAGACAAGCCAATCTCAAAAGGTGATAAAGATACTTGTACAAGTTAGGAGAGTTCTTTCCTTTGAAACATTACTTAGAATAGTCTTTGACATAAGTAATCTATGGATTATAGGATACTGCATTAGGACTTCTTTCTCAAATTTGAAAATGAGGTATAACAGTATTATTTCTATTCTTTTCACATGCATACATGAATTAGTGGTGCTATCTTTGTCCCATGTAGAAGTTTTT
>NW_013667896.1:133088-147079 GCF_000517525.1 Limulus polyphemus | reverse complement strand
TACTAAACTTTACACATTATATAGGTTACACTAATGTGACATTTAGGCGGTTCGTTTAACGATTATACATGATGCAGATTTTGGGGGTGGTTATTTGAAAGTGTTCCAAAATATGACATTAATTTTTTAATGACCTAACACATAAACAGATACATTTCTGTAAATACTGCTTTTGTGTATTTTTTTTGTATTTACTGTTTGCAGAAACTTTTGACTTTCTTATGGATATCAGTGTATTTGAATACCATACATACAAGGAAAAACATAATAACACAATAACAAAATGTTAAAGGACCTTATGTGTGACTTTTACAATATCCTAAAAGAAAATCAATTTTTTTCTTATTATTTACTTTCATTTTACACTATTTATGTATTTTATAAATCTATCCCAAACCAAAATATTTTCTTTTGGCCAACAACTGCAAAACAATTTGACAAAATCTGTATGAGTATATTTATTTATTGTAAATTTGCTTCACCTAGAATTTTATAACTTTATTTTTATAGAAAATACTATTTCATCACATACAAAATGCTTAGGGATTGCTATAACTAAATATGGTTTTGTCACTACAATTTCCATAATAAATATACAAACCCAGATCAGATCTACCAAACACATGCAAATAGAGAAGTAAAAATATTACAAGCTTAAGCAACTCACCATTAAAAGCAGAAAAATATGGAAGTTAGGTCTAAACAATCATTAAAATCATATGTTCTTACTGAAGCTCATTAAAGATAACTTAGTTAAGTGAAATACATAATTTCATAGTATTTTCATAAATAGGATGGTAGGAAGAACCCAGCATCACAAGAGACACACAAAAATGTTTATATTAAAGCATTTTCCTTTCTTTAAGAAAGAAATCTGAAAAAATAAAGTGAACATATTAGGTTTAACAAAATGTGCTAATGTACTCCTACTTTAAAATCTCAAAGATCTGCACATATATTTCATTGTTAGTTGTAATACATAACTACTTTATCTTACCTTTATTCATAATATATATTCATAATTATCTATATTTGTGATTTCAGTTACCTTATATCTTAGAATACTTAAAATAAAAGATAACAACCTGTATGTGTTCGTTTATGACGCTGGAGTTCATCTGAGCGTGTAAAACATTTTCCACAGAACAACCAGTTACAAACAAATGGCCTTTCTCCTGTATGCCAGCGAAGGTGTGCTCGAAGGTGAGAAGTCTTTCCATAAACCTTATTACAGCCTGGCATGTGACAAATGTGCTGTTTCTTTTTTGTTTCACTGTTCCTGTGAGATAAACATAAATTACGTATATTTAAGTATTTATGGTAAGGTTATGGCAATCAGATATCAAGCATTGTCATGTTAGTAATCTAATTACTAATTATGGATGAAAATATTGTTAAAAGTGAGAGTACCCAACTGATAAAACAATGCATTCTAATAATTATAAGTAAAAAAAGTATATTAACCCTTTCTTTGTGGCTGGAACATATTTCCCAGTTCAGTGGGAAATATACATCCCAAATACAGTGAATGGGTTAAATTATCTATCTTTTTTACTGGGTTAATTCTTTTGTTCTGAACTATGCAGGTAATTTGCTTTGATCAGAAGTTTGGGCTGCAAAATCATCTAATTCGATCCTGAGTCTTCTTGTCTGTAAAACAGCTATACTCTTCACTCGTTTAGGTTCTCAGATTAACAAATATAACACAGGGCACAAACTAATCAGTTACTAGTAACCATAACTACTAAATAATTTGACTTAGTTTGTAGCCCATATAATGACTGATATCTGATCACCACAACCTTATCATGATTACTTAAGTGTAATTTATAAACATGACAACAACATTATACTTATTGTACCAGAACTTTTTCTGATTTTCATTAGAAAATCACTCTTTCGGTAGCTTACTACTTTCATGCAATTTTCCTTATTTATTGATCATTGCCTGTTTTCAATCTAAAGAACAAATCACTACACAAACATAATAACATACAGAGTAACAAAGTCGCTTCCCAACTAAACTTCTTTCCTAAAATTAACTTAAAGATATTACTATGTAGCACCATACTAAGTATTACATTTATACTTACAGGTTTTTCAAAGGTTTTGTCCATCCACACATGATCTAATGTTTTATTGTAATACAAGGTAATTTATCCATGAATAGTACTGTGAATAAAAAAAAAGCACGAGGTAAATTTTGAGATGCACTATACCTTCAAAATGTTCTAAGCTTCCTAACTGAACTTCCTTTCCTAAACTGAAATTCAACTTTAAGTTTTGGTTACAATAAGAAATTTTGATGTCACTAAACATTCCCTGAATGTCACCTAACATTTCAAAAGAAGTGCCTCATCTGTCCAAGCTACAGAATAATTCTTCACATTCTCTAACTATATACATCATAAATATCTATTTTCTTAATTAACCTTTACTAACATTTTTATTGCACAGAAAATTATGTCTAACAGCCAGATCAAAACAGCATGCCTTGGTCATATACAGTGATTATTATTTACTATAGTTCAGTCGTCATACTTTTTGATGACACAGACTGGTGGTTCTCAACCTGTGGTCTGCACACCCCTAGGAGTCCAGTAATGGTGCAAATCAAGTTTTCATTTTATATTTAATAAAATACTATGTTGGATTAAACTTACATACTTATTTATGTCAATGCTGCTTTTATACACAGTAGGATCAGCTTCCACAGATAGATCTATCTGAGTATGAGGGTCTGCAAGATTGTCTTTGATTCATGAAGGGGTCCATGAGGAAAAAAAGGTTGAAATCCATTGTCATAGATATCACTTCCATTAATAAAGAAGACCCAATAATTATTTTTAGTAACAGTATTAATTTCACACACACACAGATATCCTCTCTCCCTCTCTCTCATATGTTTAATATATCATCTGGCATAAGGAATTATTCATTTTAAAAAGTTTTCTGGAAACATTTTTTAATAATTATCTCTTAAGCATTCTGGAATGAAAAACTACCAGCAGTGAAAACGAAATCAAGCAAGAATGTCCAACTAGATAACAGAATGTAATGGAAAGTTGCAACAAGGATAAAAGACAACACTAAATATCGAACTTCCTTCATTTGTACAGTATAATTAAATGACATAAAAGTAGCTCAATAAACATTATAAATAAAAGTTAAATTGAGGTACTGCATGAGATATAAACATTGAAAATAAAATTTGGTTCTTTCTTTAATGACTTAAAGAATAAGTAGAATCATAAATTAGTTTTTCCTGGGCAGGGTTAGTTATAATGGCTATTGATATGATATTTTTGTTTAAAACATTTGTGTAAGATTTTAGTCAAGAAATAATTCAATTACTTTGTAGAATTTCATAATTTGAAGTGCTTAGTTTAAGAAATTGAGTGCGCCTAAAACCTTTTAGTAATTTTATTAACTTTTTCATAAAGGTCACGTTCAACTGATGTTGACCATAATTATAAAATGATGAGGATGTAAAAGCAGTGTTGATTTACCTTTACTGTGTGCAATTATGAAATAACCATGCATTCAGATAATAAGCAAAATACAAATAAATTGTTTTATACTTGTAAACACTTTGAATAAAAAGTTGTTTCTTGTCCTTGTTTCACCATATTTAAATATTAATAGCTTAAGCACTCTATTTCTTCCAATGGACATACAAATATAAACTATGCCAATGATATGCTCTAAAAGTATTTATAATCATTCTCAACTCACAAAACATCAATATACTTTTTAAGCAAATCAGGTCTGGAAACTATGGTTTACATTCAGTAAAATTTGAATCAAAATGCCAAAAAAAGGTTACATTAACGTAGGTTCCTGATGTGTAAAACATAGTGCCCAAATAAGAGAATAACACAAAATAGCAATGACAGGGAGGAAACCCATTTCCTGTATCTTCCATGCTGTAGGTTACTGAGCAAGAAAAAAGTGACTGTTGCACATATCATGATTATGAATTTTATTTAAGATAAAGAGGTTTGAAAAAAATTTTTTGAAAATCTATCATTATTTAATCATGGTATTTTACTAAATTCTGCAGCTAACTGTAAGACATCCTCATATGGTTTGGAAAGGTAGACGTTTCAGCAATTTAACTTTTATAACATCGAAAGTTATGTTATCAGTTACCAAATTCTTTAGTGAGTAGTTTCTTTAATACACATGAAATTACTGTAGAGCAAACACCTAAGATATACTAGTACCAATATAACTATGATGTGGTGGGTGTCATGCTTTCTTTGCCAATTAGAGAATTTAGTCATTTGATCTTCATCAACTACTTTGGGTGAACATCCAAATTTGTTTATGCTGATGATATACACAGAAACTATATTTCTGCTTTACTGTTCAAATGATTTGAGCATCTGTAACATACAAATATGGTGCCATTTTCAAAGTTGAACACTACATTTTGATTCACTATGCCATAGTCTACTACGTGCTCACTAAAATCAGATTCAACAAGTCAACTTTAACAAAAAGTCAAACTTACTCAAGTTCTAATTGTATGTTAATCTGAAATGTAAATAATAATTGGTATTAGAGAGAGGTTTCTTCTCAGTTACAGGGAATGAGATAAAAATGAAGTACAAAAAATTAGGTAAAGATATACTTGAAAATTATAGGTGTTGCAGTCTGTTAATCAGCCTTCTGTGATAATTTTGTAACTTTACCACAAATGTTGTTACTTCATGGAAAATACTCACAAGTGACTAATGAGTCAAGGAATCAAATCCAATTTGATGTTGGGATAAGTTGGATGGGACAACCAAATCAGCCTTATTTGAGAATGACTATTCTGGTGCAAAACAAAATCCACTACTTTTTGTAGCATTAAGTTGTCAGAATGGCAAAAATGAATATCAAACATTAAACTCTGGTTGTTGATTGCAAAATAGAAAAGAAAAAAAAAGGCACGGACATCAAACAAATAATATTTTTAGTTGGCCGTAGATGAGTCAAGCCCTCTCAAGGTTTGAGAAAAAAATGGCCTACACCTGTTCATTGCTCTAACATCAAGTTTGTTCTCATTGTGAAATGATCTGCTGGTCAAAAAAGATTCACTAGACTCAGCTACAGTATTTGATAGAGCACATGATTGGGTGCTACCAAAGTTTTCTGCTCACTGAGAAACTCCTCAAGCTCAGTTAAAATATCTACTTAAAAGTGGGAATGGACCAAGTTATCTGTTGAAATAAATTCTCCAAACTCAGTCACAAAAACTACCAGAAAGAATATGAATGTCATCAAGTCCTTTCCACACTGACTAATGACAAACTGCCCAGGCTTAGATTTAATAACTGACAGAGAAAGTAAAAGTTTATTCCAGCCCCACATACTTTCCCCACTGATGAACTCCTGAAGGCTCAGAATCCATTACTCGACAGAGAGAGTGGGAGTTCTTAAAAGTTCCATATTGTTTCCTCACTGCAAAAAACAACAACAAAAAACACTCTGGTCTCAGACCTAACACTTGATATTGAGAGTAGAAGTTGTTCCAGTTCTTCTCCTCATAAACAAACTTCCAAGCCTTAATGCTTAAAAAGTGAAGAGAGTGGAAGTTCTACTAAGATCTCCCCTCACATAAATCTTGTTCAGTGTTTGCTAAAGAGGAGATGGAAATAAAATCAAGTTTTCCCTAGTCTCAAGCTTAATATTTTGCAGAAAGAATAGTAGTGCCACCAAGCCCTCTCCTCACCAAAAACTTCTTTGGACTCAATCCCAATATTTGCTAAAGAAAACAGAAATGCCACCAAGTCCTCTAATCAACAAAAACCCCCCCCCCCCCCAAGCTCAGCCCCAGTGTTTGTTCAAAAAAATAAAATGCCACCAAATCTTCTCTTTACTGATAAATTCTCCAGATCAGAACAAATTCCTCAGAGAAAGGAAGAGTGAGAATTTCACTAAGTCCTCTGTTTAGCAGCAAGTTCACAACTGCTTTATAATTTACAATGTAGACATATAATATTAGAACTGCAAGAACTTCTTAATATATAAAAAAGACACTGCCAAAATATAACTGTCTATTGTAGGTGCTGCTAAGATAATCTAAAAAAAGAAATATGATATGAGTACCTTTTGTAATTTTCCTTTATGTATTTTTAGAACTTTTACAAGTAATGAAATAAGGGTGTGATAGTCTAAGGAACACTGGAAACTAACAGATAAGTTACTGCCCCATAATAATAGAATGTTCAGAAAAATTTTAAATATAAGTGCAAACAAGTTTAACTTGACTGACAATTAAAGGAATGACATGCAAATACGTAACAATGACATAAACAGGTTTATTCAAAAACACCATAAATGTTTTACTAGTAATGTGGCACATGAAACATCAATTGATAAGTAAAACTAGACACTTGACTTTTATATCCAAAGTTGGCTTTCTGTTGTGACAAGCTGGAATGTTCAACATGAATAAGAAAGAAAATCTGAGAAAATACTAAGTTCCTTACGCGTATGTCATCCACATCATTAATCCAAATCCATTAATAGAAAAATAAGACCAGAGTTCCCAACTTTTCTCTTTTCATTTTATAAGGTGCTGTTAACACCTAATTTGAAACAGGAAGAGAACTACCAGAATGGTTGCAGGTTTGGAGGGTTTGTCATACCAGGATAACTTGAAATCTCTTGACATACTTTCACTGCAGAGGAAGAGTATTTGGGAGAATATGATTGAGCTTTTTAAGATTGTTTGAAACTTCAATTCCATAACTCCAGATGTAATGGGTTTAAAATATGGAAAACTCGGACACAGGTACAATTAATTTTCTTATACTGTGGTTCATAATAGGGATTACCCATTTGTTCTTCTTTATTATTATTTGATATTTGATGACGAGGAACACACTTTTTAGAAAATAAGTTTGGAGAAGGCTTGAATGGGTAATGAAAAAAAACTTCATTATAAATGTGCAATGTTTCAACAAGATTATGTCATCATCAGGTACACATGATGACATAATCTTATCAAAACGCTGTACATTTATTAAAAAGTTTTCTTCATTACTCATTCAATCTGTCTTCAAACTTTTATTACTTAATATTGTTCTGCCAGTCTACAGCAAAAATGGCTGTGAGTATTGTAATAAAACCTGGGCAATATTACTAAATGCATTATTGTACATTCTACAGGGTAGTTTTTTAAGTTTATTTGACTACCTAGCAAATAACAGCAGCAGTATAACCATTGACATTCAGTCATTTTAATCTACTACATGTATATGCATATAGGTGTATGCAGGCCATGGATGTAATCTAATGTTTATATGGCAGGCACAACACATGTACCATAGTTATTATTGAAATATTGATGTATAAGGTTCCTGCCCTTTCAGACAAGATGCTGCTGACAGGATCACAGTTCTTTTTACTATTGCATGATAAATTTTGACAATGTTACACAAACATCTAAAACATCATACAAACATATACATATATATACATGCAAGCTTTATATTTTTTTAAGTTGTAAAACCTATCATATATATATAGATAGATAGATACATAGATATATTAATTTTTCAAGTTGTATAGATGCTGGCATAAATATTCAATGCAAATATAAGACTGTCATAATATAATAGCATATGTATATAAATAAGAATTTTAAATATTTCTTATAGTTATATTCCCCTTCCTCCTTTCTGCTGGCTATAGTAAGGTCAGCCACAGTTTTGCTGCAGCTGGCCAGATTTCCTCTTAGAGTAACATTCTGCACACTCTACAAGGTCGAAAACATGTTAATAGTTCAGTAGTCCGTCCAATCTAGTGTGTACAGACACCCCATATAGCTACAGAGTATAAATATAGCAGCTATACATATTTTAGAAGCATATAGACAATGTGATATGTTGATCACCATGCAGCATACTGATCATACATGCAGTACCACTATCAATGATAACTTTGGCAATGATATCAGGAGCAATATCAATCCAATCTGCATGAAGCCAATCAAAAGGTTGTCATTGTTTCCTGAGAGAGTATCATACACCAACTACGTATTTCTTTAAACTAAACTGTTTCAAATAGGACAGTATTGCTATTATACAAACTATTATAAAAACTAAATAAACAATATTATTAAAAACTGTTAATTTAGAAAGGGGAAATAGGGATCTTCAAAAAATTACACACAGAAACAAGATAGGTAGCTTGAAGTGAAAATGCAATTGCAAGAAAAGTAAATAAACAAGCTTAAGGTTTGAATCATAGTGTTAACATTATTTCCTCAACCTACAAATCCCTATTTTGACTCCATGTCTAAAAGCTGTAATATTTAGGAGAGTCAAAATAGGGATTTGTATGTTGAGAAAATAATAAGCTTGTTTGTTGCATTTTTACTTCAAGCTACCTATCTTATTTCTGCATGTAATTTTTTGATGATCCCTATTTATTCTCCCTTTTTAAGTTAACAAAGTTTAATAATCTTGTAAAATAGTCTGCTTTAAAATTTGGTAGAAACTTCAACATTGAAAGAGTTTACATATACATATATATAAATACTGGTATATACCCTTATGGAAATTCCAGATCTGGTGCAGATCTCAAATTGGGCAGATCTGTACCAAATCAGGCCTTTATCCAGAACTAGAATCAAATCAAGTCTTTTTCCAGATCTGTAATTAAATCAGTTCTATATCGTGATCTGAATTTATTACATTTTGTTTAACACAAAAATGAATTGTGTGCCAATTAATGTTCCATTGTTATCTTTGAAAAGTTACAGTTACAGTTATAAGGGAAACTGGATAAGTATTTAATAAATCAGGGTGGGAAACAGAAAATAAGTTTATATAGTAGTTTGCAGTATTTTGGTAGCAGAAAATGGGAAAGCCTAAATGAATCAAGTGGCCTTTGTTGTCTTGTGGAAATGAATATGACCAGCATGTTAAATAAACATGCTGTTGAGGCTAGCTCAAAAAAATCATCTAACAATCAAAAATATGAAGTATTGGCAAGTCCCAGATTTAACCCCTAAAGGAGAGGTTAGCAAATTTAAGCTTAAAACATTTAGTACCTGATATAGAAGAGTTGAGTTTATGACATCTGTTCAAAAGCTTTTATTTTCATATAAAAAGAAAACATGCAAGTTATTTTGAAGCTTGTGTAATTGTTGTTTGTTTATCTGCTTGGCCATTTCTCAGTTGCTGGAATAGTCATACACAAGTATACAACAGTAGTGTATCATACTGTGCTCTGTTACAAGTGAAAGAATTAGATGGAAACTAACATACATACATAAACTAAACTTTGAACTTCATAAAATTATATATATTATCAATAAAAAGTTTATATTAATAATATAATCACAAACTTATTACTTCTTATGACACTAATTATAGTTGATAAGTTTCTTAAAACTATCAAAACGTAGCTTATTACCTTCCTTCTCCATCTCTGCAGTTTGGACAAATACAAGCTATTCGACGTATCCTGCGCGAAGAATTTGGAGTGTTGCTACCATCAGTGGAGGTTGAGGACGTGGGTACCTGTTCAGCTTGTGTGATGGATGGCTGAGGCTGAATTGGAGTAGTCAGAGGGGATGCTGCTACTACCTGCCACTTGGTTGGATCAGTAGGATCAGGTTGAAGTTGTTGAGCTAAACCAAAAATTAAACCATTAAAATTGCTTAAAGCAATTTCATATCACTCTCTCTCTCTCTCCTTCTTTTTTACAATACTTCCATAAATTACAAAGAATTATTCTTAACTAAATCAAAAGTGGTAGCACCTCAGCTAACCTACTCAATACATAAGTTGTAGTAATGGGCAACTTACTATTTGCAAAGATACTCACTGGTGGCTAACATGTTAAGTTTTTCACTATATGCTTCAAATCACATTCAATAGTTGTGTTTATTCAGCCAAATATGTTAGCTATGTTATTATGTATGTTTTAAAAAACGTCTTATATAGATCTAATTATAACTGAAGGTGCTAAGAAGTTATATGAAGATGTCTAACATTTTAAGTTTTCTATATCTTGTGGAACAGACTGTTGAGGTTTGAAACCACAAAAAACATGTAACTTCGAATACAGGATTTTTCACATCATGTTGTCAATTTAACTGTAAACCATTTTAAATGACATGATTATTTTTAGTTTCTTCTATTTTGTAGACTATGCAAGTTAACAGTCCAAAACTTTCCTTTGTTACAGATAAAAATCTTTGAAAACAGCAAGCTATCTTCTAAATGTAATTCTAAGATTCACTTTTAAGATGGCCGACATAACTTTGTCTCTGTTGAAATTATGAATAAATGTTAGTTACAGTGCATATCCTAACAATTAATACATAATTTACTATTTTCAGTATTTTCGAAGCAAAAAAAATTGACAATTATTTGTTTAGGAAATTTATTAACAGAAATGTTGTCACTCCAATAAGTCCAATTATTAAATAATGAGTATTTTAAAGTTTATTAAATATTTATTTCCTTTTTTCCATACATTTGCTTGTTGAAGCATATAACTACAAATATAACAAATAATTTTTTTAGGTGTCTTTTGTTAAAATTCCAGTCTGACATTACAATTTCATAACATTTAAGCTTGTTACACATATTATGTTTTATATCACCCAATCATATGCTTACAATTTACACAAAAAAATCATATTTTAATACCAATCAGTTGAGTCCCTCCAATGGTTTGTATTGTATGTACTGGGCTAAGTTGTCCAGTTACTTGAGACTGACCACCAGTCTGGATATTTGGTGTAGCAATGACACTTCCATTTGGGGAAATGCTAAGGTATTGACCCTGTTGACCTTGAACATTTTGGAGTCCAGCTATAGTTGGCATATTTTGGATTCCTTGAACCTAGTTATAAAATAGGTACATTGATATGTTTTTTAGTTATATTTCACAAATTAGATGAATAGAAATTTATGTTTTTCAAAGTAAGTAATAGAACAAGACTCAGTTTCAAATATTTTGATCACTAGGTGTCAGGAAATACATCAGACTGAGAAAATAAAAATTGACACAGGCTAAAAGTTACTGTTGTAACCAGATCAAAAACATCAAACTAATTTTAATATAACAATTTTTGTGTTACAACTGTACATCAAATAACATAACCTATGCTGACAGCTGTTAAGGATAAGATGATGCTTCATGCCTCAGTGATGTCTTCATAGGTTTTTAGAAAACTTCTCAGGATTTCCTGCAATTTTTCCAGTAAATCAGACAAGTCTGATAATAAGTACAAGTCTGATTTCTACTCAGCTGGTTTTCATGAGTACCAGTTCTGATAAAACTCTGAAACAACAATACACATTACTAGTCTTTTCAAACAATCATTCATGGCATGGTTATCTTCTTTGGTCAGATGTATTATTTCTCAGTAAAGGAAATCCTTGCGAGTAACCTAGTAAAGCTCTAGCAATTTTACTTCCCTCTCTGTGAACGGACAAAACTCTAGTTAAATTCAAATCTGAAACAAGTATAAACAGCCATGTAATCGTAAAGAATACAAAGTTGCTGATCCCCTCTTACATTTTGTTTTTTCCATAATGACCTTAATCCCACTAGTTTGGGGTTGGCCAGTATCTTTGTAAGCCAAAAATTTCTACACCCGGGTGGCTGGTACAACCAGAAACTATACAGGACAAGCATGTTTGGTGACAGGGATTCAAACTCATGACCCTCAGATTGAGATTCAAGTGCCCTAACCACCAGGCCATGCCAGGCCCCTCCACTTACATGAGGATAGAAAAATGAAATGTCCAGACACACCTGTATGCATGCAAGATATTCTGTAATTAACAATAAAAATACTACTAACTGACACTATAAATAACTGAATACCTAATTTTCACTTTCCCTTAAAGGATGGACATTGACACCAGAAACTGCATAAAGTTCTTAAGTGCTTTACACATATAGTTTTCAAGCTATGAAAATGTTGTTAATGACTTCAAAACATACATGCTTGATAACACATGCATATTCTACCAAAAAATTAAAATAAAAAATAAAGTAAGACTTATCAAAATATTTATTGAGTAACCATAAACTGGGAATATTTTATGTATTACCCAAAATTCATAAAAGTAAAGAAGTTAAAGAAATTTAAAAAAAAAGATAAGGTGGAACATCTTTGGATAAAGTGTCCTCCAAACATCTCTGAAAGACCAATTATAGGTGGAAAGAACAAGGTGATTGATCCACCGAGTTCTGTTATGGGCAATTCTAAAACCATTTACATCTAAAAGTACAAAGTTATATAAGAGATGATAATGGTTTTATTAATCACTTGTCAGAGAAAATTGAAAGCATATTACTTTAATATCATTAGAAGTTGTTTCTCTTTATCCAAGTATCAAATATAAATATGGTATAAAAGCTACTGAATATTATTTATAAAGATGCCCAAATTTTTTACATCCACATTTTAATAGAGAAGTGATAATTAAAGGTTAAACCTTATTTTACATAATTGTTATTTTGTTTACAAAGGCAACAAATATACATCAACAAATCTCTGGAAACAAAAATCACTCCAACTTATGCCACTTTAGTGATGGAATATTTTGATAGTGAAATTTTCAACGGTTTATTTAATAATTTTGAAGGTAGTTTTATTAATTACTTGAAGCAAAATTGGAAAAGGATTTTGAATGATGGTTTTCTGTTACGGAATAGATCCTTTGATCTTGGAGTATTTTTTAGAAATTTGAATCAAATTAACCCTAACATAAAGTTTACTTTTAAAATGAGTAATTTAGGTTTGTCTTTTTTAGATATGTGGATTATAAAAAAGGAAGATGGTAAGACTGAAATGGATTTATATTACAAACCTACTAATTCACACCAGTGTTTAGATTTTTATAATAATCATCCTATATATACTAAACTAAATATTCCACTTTGCTGAGCTCGATTAATTTTTTTTTATTGTTTTTAACCCATAAGTTCAACAACAAAGACTGATAGAATTAAAATCTTATCTGAGGAAGCGTCCTTATCCAGAAAATGTAATAAAGTGAGGTTATAAGGTAGCTAAGATTAAAAGGGAAATTAACAATAATAATGAAGGTAATATACAAGAAGAACAAATTATTTCTTTCATAATAACACATTACCCTGGAATTAAAGTCAATATTAATGATATCTGAAAAGAATTTGAAAGAATTTCAGATAAAACTCTAAAAGCTAAGTTTGAAAATAAACAATTCACACTATCATGAAGACAACCCAGAAGTTTATATGCTATTTTAAATCAGAGAAATACAGTAAAAAAATCTAATGAATGAATTTTTCTCTGCAATAAACCAAATTGCTATATTATATTACAGGTCCTATGGGGGAGAAAATATTTTTTTTTATAAACTCTGGACTTAGTTGTAATTCACATAATGTTATTTATGTATTAGTGTGTATTTGTTGTAAGCAAATATATGTTGAAGAAACAGAAAACTTATGTTTAAGAATACAATTACATAAATCTCATGTCAAGAATGCATATAATAGCCCATTATCTACTAAAAAACACATCAATAAGTTTATAATGGAAAAATGTCATACTTTACAATAACTTTTTTCCAAATATTTCCATTTTGATATCCTTGTAGAAAGAATAAGATTATTTTACTAACAAATTTAAAACCACATTAAATGTTACATAGTTTAACACACAGAGGGAATTTAAGACATATATAAAGCTTTCAAATAAAAACACAGAAAGTGTTACATTGTTAAGTAGGTCTTGTTAGAGAGAGTCTTATTTTTGAAACTGAAAAGTATCCTGGAAGATACAAAACTGGTATTTATGCTTTTATGTATGAATGGTTTTATTTATTTCTTTTAAATTAACAGTAATAAAGAGTTTTTTTATATTTTTAAAGATATAATTATTTTATTCGTTTTTTATTTTATTAATTACACGTTTCCCTAGTAAGTAAAAAATTAATTATTTACGTAATTTCCGTTTAGTTGGTAGTTGGTAGTTG
>NW_013667896.1:123502-132141 GCF_000517525.1 Limulus polyphemus | reverse complement strand
TATATATATATATATATATATATATATATATATGTGTGTGTGTGTGTGTGTGTGTGTGTGTTAACTACAAAAAACACAACAGTGAATTAAAAACTTAATTACACAAAATATGCTATTCCTATTATAAAGCTCACATTCCTTCCACAGCTTTATTTTGCAAAAACTATTAAACATTTCCATTCACTTCTATTTCTTTGCATTATCTATAAGGATAGGTTTCTAAAGTCAACACACACACAATGTATATTTCCTTCTGGAAGCATATCAAACCAGTTTAATGCTTTTAGATAAATATAAGTATATAATAAAACCTGAGCTTAGTTAGACAAATTAATATTCCTTATATATTATTATTAATCTTATCCTAATCCAAACATAACATACAAATTAAATTATTTTCAATTGTTACAAAATTCATCTACCAATAGTCACACTCATGTTCACATGCATCTCCGATCGAAAAAACATTCTGTATTTCTCTTTTTATCTAAAATGTTACAAAAAGGTCCTAACACAGTCATCATCCAAAATTCTTAAAGGAAATTTAGAAGTTTCACAGTAAAACTTTGACAGCTAAACAGGTAATTCAAGCTACATTTCACTGGATTGACTATGTTGGATGAGAACAGTGAGAAACAGCTTTTAATTTCATCGCTACTGAGCTTAGCTATATTAAAGCTGTCAATAACAAAGGTCAAGGTTATGTGGAAAGATAACTCCTATAATCCATTGAAGCTTTCTGAAATTATGTCAACTTAAGGCAATTATCTTTAAATATCAATAATCTACCAACATAGAAATGTCACTAGCAGGGCAAGTTTCAGGTTTTCTGTGGCCCTGGTGCAGAGACTTACAAGGAGCTCCTTAAATGTTAGTTCAGTTTTATAGGAAATAGGTAATATGTTTTAGAAAAATTAACTACCGAATTTGGCAAAAATAGCAATTCTATACGATATATTAAAAACATGAATACTGAAAGTTTTTGGGAGCCCTGAGGCAGTGCACCCTTTTCACATACATATACTCCCCAGCACCTGTATATTAGTCACATAGCAACAACACTAAGCTACAATTAATTTTCACTAGACTCTGAAAGATAATAAACCAAGTATTACTCCAATATGTTAAATGATTTATGAAAAAATTATCATAAACAAACAAAGAAACAAAATAAAAATTCTCTCAAGCAATTGAATTCAATCATTTTATGTTATTATATAAAGAAAATATTTTTCAGAGAGGCACAAATAACATACAATCTCAGTTTCTAAACTCCCTTATGCAGCCATGTTATTACTAACCTGAATAACATTTGGTGTTCTTAAACCAACTAGATTTGAAACATTAAAAGCAGATGATGGCCACCAGGTGGCAACTCCACTTTGTGTGATAATCTGACCCACCATGTGACCTTGCATAACTTGTCCAGAAGACAGCTGCACATTTTGGATAGTCATGGGCTGACCACAAGTTACCATAGCTGTACTAGGTGTACAAGATGGAACAGTGATACCAGAGGCTTCCGTCGATGTTGTAGAGACTGGATTTGAAGAGGCTGCATTTTGAGTTAAGTGAAGCACTTGAATAGGAGTTCCCATCTGGACTTGTTGCAGATGGCCTTGTGAAACAAGCTGATGAAAAAAAATAGAGACTTTTGAAATAATATGCAATACTATGAACAATATTTTACTTTTATGACAATTATAAATACTCTAATATTGTCTAAGTGGTGAAATGATGCAATTTTTTTTTTTTTTACATTAAAACAACTTCAGTTTATTACACAAGTCATTATACAAAATACTGTGCCTTATAAGACACCTTTATATTAAACCCGAATTTGCTGCAGAATATATCAATAAGTAAACATGTTTTTATTTTCTAGATCCTAGAATAAACAACTTTCTTATATTCCATTATAGCATCCTTTTATTGCATTGAACTAAAAAAATCTAAAAATATTTCTAACAAGAGATATGTTTCAGTTTAAATCATGAATTAAAAAAGGATTGTTGCATATGTAAAGTCGTGAGGTTTTCTTTGGAACAAAAATCATTGTTCAAGCAAACACAAACAAAACAACACCGAAAAGTTAAAAACTGAACTATCAGTTAAAACTTTGTAATTGATTTCATAAACAACAGAGGAGAGTAATTTTCAAGATGGTAGAACATATCTTCTTACTATGGACAATAGAGATAGGCAATTAATGGTATTTGCTAATCAATTAATGCATGCTCCCTACACACCCCCTGTACAAGAAAACAAAAAACAACAACAAAAAAAAGAGATGAATGTTAGCTACACAACTTTTCTAAACACTGCACTATTTTATCATGGTACTACTCTTCTTACAAAAAACACATTTTTGTCAAAAAAATTATTTTGCCACATTTTTAAAGATACTATGGATAATTTTTACTTGGCAAATGAATTGCTAATGTTGACTAAATACCACACCACAGTCACCATTATGTTTGTTTTTAAAATATGTAGTAATCCCACATTGATCTTCTGTAAATCAAATAAATTGATAATTAAATAATGAAGACATGTTTTACTATCACCAATATAGGTAATAATGTTTTTATTACCACAAGTGTAATTAGAAATAATTAAGTAGCCAGTAAGCCAATTCATTTATATATGTTGTTTGAATATAATAAATATAAAAATCATATTCAATAAAGATACGAGTCATCAGAATATTCTGGGGTTGCCTACCAGTTGCCTACCTAAGCAGTTAACTTATCTGATTTGATGACTGTTTTATTTTAACTGGTGAACATTGTAAAAAAGAAACTCATGTTTACAAACATTGCAACTCAATATATATTAAAAAGTAAAAACACTAATTTTGAACAAAAAACAAATACTAACAAAACACCTTTATTAAGCCTTCAGCAATCTTGAGTCATATGACTTCTTTGCTCCATACTATATATTATATACAAATAAATAGCTTACAAACTATTGATTACATTACTTGTTAATAGGCCATTAAATCAGCACTATAAAACAATAATAAATTAAATATCTCATTACTGTTATCTGTCCAGGTTGTCAGTTTATTGTCATAACAGATAACATCTATGGTAATAGCACCCAAATGCATTGTGGATATCTCATCTATCAGACAAAATCCAAACACCAATGTCAATCTCATCAGCTGTCATGGAAAAATCATAAAAAATCAATCAAATAAGGGTATGAAGCTGAGTGCTTACACCCACAACGTTTCAGTTTCTACTACCTTTCGATGTCTATAGCCAGTTGTGGGAAGGCAGTTACCCTTAAATTTATTAAAGTAGAAATTAATTGAAATAAAGCCACCATAATATTTCTAATAATTAAACTCCCAACCTCCACCCTTACAAAAATATATTAAATAGAACTAAATTGGAACTATACCCCTACCTTAAAAGTTCTCGTATAGTTTTTGATTTTCCATGATGGCTGATTAGATTGACATCGGTGTTTGGATTTTGTCTGATGGATGGGTAATCCCTAACGCATTTGAGTGCTATTACCACAGACATTATCTGTTGTGACAATAAGTTGACAACCAGGACCGGTAACAGTAATGTGATATATAACTGTGTCTAGGAACCTGATAACAAAACCTTTGTACATTTGTTACTTGTAATAGAGTTTCCTATGTTACCCATTCAACCAATCCCTAAACTGTATTGACTTACCTTATCTCAGATTATCTAATGTCTTATGATTAAAGCTAATTTCTGTAGCTTTCGTATAGATATAATTTAACAGCAATTCTTTCACAATTTACAAGTGAAAAGGAACTGAAAAGAACTTATAAAAAAAAAATATCTGAAACCTACATATCTATTATATTATGATGTAATAGTCTAATTCTTGCTCTATCCAATCATATTTAAACTTTCTTTAGAGCTGTTTTCAAAGCTGTGTTTCATTAGTAAAGGAATAAAACATGTATGGCACCATAACAAGGTTTCTATACAAAAACTAAGGGAGGGGTTAAAAAAAAATCAAGAAATGGATAATATATTCCCAAGGAGTGATTGGTCTTTAGTAAAAATAGTTATTCATGGAGATGGACATAAAAATTATAAAAAAAGAATTGGCAAGTGGGTTGTTTTGTTTACAGGCAAAAACTCTTTACATCTGTGCAAAAATGAAAATTTGAATTTTATTTTCTTCATTAATTATACTAAATAAATGCCAGAAAATGACAAAATATCAATTTTAAAATATTTCTGACCTAAAGTTGTTGAAATATTGTTAGAATTAACAAACAAACTGACTTCAATATTGAATATTTTTCCAAAAGTGATTTGAATATTGGAATAAAAAAAGGTCCTGAATTCCAACTTTAAATAACAGAGGCAATGAATTTTGGCTTCAGAAACATGGATACATACTTTTGTTGTTTTTGGTTACAACTTATAAACTTGTGAAATTGTTTGTCTGCCATTAGTTTAAATGTTTTAAACATTTATAGAATTGTAGGACATGTAAGTGAGTGTGTTACATTTAATTTGTTTTTTATGTTTTGGTGGGTAAGGCATTTAATAGGCAAAGAACATTTTTTTCACCTTGCTTTTTGCATGCTTTTAAAAAGTGAAAATTTAGTGGTGAATGATAAAAAAAAAGCTTATTGCAACTTTACATAAGACCCAAGATAAGCCATGCAATACTGATCCCCCTGACTACAAAGAATATATAGAGACAATGGGGAGAGGCTTGGGTTTTCACAGGAATGTAGAACTAAAGGCGACTTGATTTAGGTGTTTAAATTATGTTATTAGGGGTGTGAACAATCTTCCTAAAAGATGTCAGTTTGAGTAGGAAAATGAAAAAGTTGGAAATGCAAAATAACATACAAAGAGTAATTTGTTTAATCACTGGAAGCCTAGCTGTAGACATTTTACTTTGAAAAATTCTTATCATATTTTATTAAAATTATAGACTAGTAAAATGGTTTAGCTAATGATAATGGCAAATGCTGTTACAAAAAAAATGAATGTGTAAGGTTTTAAAGCTTCAATTTAATGTTTTGATTTATGGAATGATAACCTCCATGGGCAGAATTTTCTTTTGTCAACTTGAGTCTGAGATTCTTACATTTTAAAAATGGTCTTTGTATCTCTAGGACTGAGGTTGCAAAACTGTACATTTCGAAATAATACAAGAAAGGCTTCCACGTCAATGAACTGTTGAATTGCCACCACTAGCACATACTCTAATAATTTTATACTTGCTAATGTTATATTCCTACGTGCTTAATACTGAGACAACACTATTACAGTTTATATTATCTATATATATAATTAACAGGCTTATATTTATTTGTACAAAAATATGTAGGAAGATGGCAACGTTTTTTGTTTAGAATGTCTACACTCTACAGCACAGTAAGCGTAGGAAATAAATAAATACAACAAATTGTTTGTGAATCTTTGACACTATAATGATTCCTGGCATATGCTTACAAGTGGCCTAGTTTCAACAGTTTCCGAGTAGTTAAAAACATTACTTTGATTTCCTTTTAGACAAAAGTTAACGTGAAATTAATAGAAAACAGCATCAGATTAGTGATTACTCACGTTTGTTTTTATCTAATTATATTACCTGAGCCATCTGAGTCGAAATTTGTCCCGCAGATAACGGATTCATGACCTGTGTTGGGTGTCCTGCCGTGAACATGTTTCCTCCTCCGACGGGTTGTATAACCTGAACAGGCAAATGAATAGTCTGTAATGCTGTCTGGCCTGCTGCTGTTGATACAGGAATCTGGACCGGAATGGTCTGTTGCACCGTGCCCATAGGAAATTGAAAACCCTGAAGCATATTTCCTTGACGGATGGCCATATTTTGCCCACCAAGTGGCGAAAAAGTAACATTATTTTGAAGTAATGTTCCACAGTTATTTTGCAGTGCCATTGAAGATGGTGTTTGCACATTTTGAGCACGAATAAAAGTTTGTATATTTGGAGAAACGACAGTTTGGTTTTTTTCACTGATCTTATAAGGTTGTGTCTGTCCTGTAGCCACTTGATTAAAGTTGCCAGGGAAGAAAATAGCTCCTTGTCCATCAATCTGCAAATTCGTGAGTTGGTCTGCAGAAATAACACTGTACGCAACATTTCCACATGTTTGAGGATGGGCTACGATTGTTTGTGCGCCTTGAGGAAATAGCTGACCGTTAACAGAAACCACAGGCACTCCAGCTTGTGCACTGGGAGTTCCTAACGAGACAGACGATGGAAATGATTTGATTCCAGCTGCAGAGACTGTAACAGAAGCGGGCGGAGGCGACTGTCCATTCACTCTCGCGACTTGCGTCACAGTACCGTCGGGATGCAACACTCCTACAGCTTGAGATTGAACCGGTATGAAATAAGCTGGTCCAGCTGCATTTCCAGTTATTTCTCCAGTCTGTAAGACCTGAGTTTGACCTACTACTTTAACGACAGGTGATCCCTGGGTACCACCCTCATCGACTGGTGACCCTATCTTGCTGCATGTAGCGGCCAAAAGCGCCAGCGGGGACGGCTGGATTTCCTACATAGGCGGAGTTATAAAAGAAAAGGGGGTGTGAGTGAGAACAAAAATAACAATTTCGTAAACATTATTATCATCTTATCATGTCATAATCTTATAAAAAAAAACATACCTGCGAAGCACTACTATTTGATACTATGTAATCTTGCTGTTGCTTTCTGACAGCAACTGTAGACATTCTGTGAAGTTTCACTTTAAATGTTTGATACAAATGGGAAGCGCGCCAATACACGATAAACCAAGATGGCGACCATTCACAACTGCAATAAAGCCGCTAATTTTCATGAGACGTACCAGTGTGAGCTACATTTTTATCCCTCCGCGATATTGAAAGGTCTCAAACTTTTAAGCTATGTATATCATTTTCTGTTTGCAAAATGAAAAATGCATAAGTTTATTTATTTCTGTACATTAAATAACTTCTGCTATCTTGAACTTTATTTCTTTTATATACTTATCGAATAACATACCATAGTGGAGGGATATAATATATAAGAAGAAATACCAAGGCTCTAGCGGTCATCGCAGTAGGCGTGACTAGCAGGCGGAACACAAGAGAATGCAACCCTAAACATCACCGCCCTTTTAACTAAGAAACTAATACCCAAATACGGCAACTATCATAAGACTGGGAGAAATATTTATGACTCTCACCTTTAATAAGTTCAGTTCACCCAACACTCATCTTACGTGGATTCATTTTTATTTATTTTTTATCTATCAAAATTTGAATGCATGATTGGATGCTACCTAAGAAGCTAATACAACCTAAGTAATTGCAATAACAAAAATATTACAAAGTCTTCTTTTTTTAATATACTTAAATCAGTATTTTAGTTTTTAAATTTAATATTTGTATTAATATTATGGTAACTAAAGTTGTTCCATAACTTTGTCCGAAATAAATATAAATACATTTATAAATACTTGTGATGAGTTCACTTTTTTAATCCGATAAAACTAAAATCATGTGGCATGATTCCTTAAAAATTGCCTTTTGATATCAATTTGAAATACACGTTTGAAACAAATCAACGCTCGTGCAGTATATTCTGTGATGCTGCACATTTATTTGGCGCAAACTTTTTCTTTTTGTCATTTGTATTTGAGTGACCCCAGTTTGCATAGCAGATATAAGACAGTGGTTTGTCTCTGAATAATAATCAATATGCACAGTTTATTTGAAGTTAAAATCTGTTGACAAACGACATGTGCAAACATTTATTGACTTAATACTCTTAGTCGCCAGTATTTGTTTTAATATTCAAGATGAATACTTAGTAGTCAGAATATCTCAACTATCATTCATGCATACAATATCTTTCGGGTATGTTATATCCAGGGTCTGACAACCATATGAATACTTTCTAGTGCTATAAACAACGTAAAACTACAATGAACAAACATTTTCCTATCTTACCAGGGCCGTACCAGGGGTAGTGTGAGCATTGCGCCCGCACAGAGCCCAACCCTTAAGGAGCGCGTATTTGCATCTCTGAAAACAATTAAAGAAAGCACACATTCTATAAGATTTTTTTAGGGGGAGTTGCAGAATTTATATGTCACACAGGGCACCTTTAACGATCACCTTACCCATTGTATGATTCGTTCGTATAAACTCAATCGTTTGTCATAGGCAATGTTAGATTGTCCCGTGAATTCTTCTTGCCCAAACCAAACATAATACAGTACATGCCATGGGCATGGGCAGAGATTTATAAGGGGGGAAGTAATGGTTTTTGGAGGGAAAAAGAAATGAGCAGCAAAGCCATTCTGATGGGTCTGGCGGCATGCCGTTTCCAGAGGATAGTTGTAATGTTCACTGAAAAATGAGCTATTTTTATTACTATTTGAGGCTGTTTTTACACCTTTTTAAACAAGTACTAGAAATACAGAGGTGAAACTTAGCATGCTATTAGGCTACTGTGGACGCCAATATATATTTTATTGAAAAACGATTATGACCTCTCTTCTCAATTTACACTACATTATATTGTTGCGTATCTGCTTGTTTGTTAATTTCCGGTATAAATTCTTTCCGAGGAATTTCAGCGATACAAGTCCTTTCTTAATTAAAACTAGTTTATTCTTTC
>NW_013667896.1:114846-122502 GCF_000517525.1 Limulus polyphemus | reverse complement strand
TTACGGTGCCTACTGTTCGTTTGACTCAATTGTCTCTATCTTTAATCAGTCTGCATATCTATTTCTCGCTGGCTTTATTTGCAGGACTTATATACTAAAAAAGAGGGCGCCTGGCAAACACTCGGGGTTCCTCGATAATTCATGATCCTTCTAGAAACTCCAGCGCGCATGCTCCCAGCGTCGCATGACTTCCGCTGTCGTAACAATATAAAAACTGATATCTTATTGGTTTCCACTTGACAATGTTCTTGTAGTTGAATGAAAACTATTTCCCGCCGATGCTGTTTCTGCTGCCCTCCGCCAGCCGCGGTGGCTCAGCGGAAAGTTTGAGGGCTTATAACACTGAAACTCTCGTTTCGATACCCGCTATGGACTCAGAACAGATAGCTCATGTTGTATCTTTGCAGTTAACAACAAACAAACAAAAAATCTGTTTCTGGTTGTTTTATCTCATCTGTCATCTAGTCTTGGCAAGCTGAAGTTTTACTTTATTTTCTAGCTTATCAATTGACATTTTGAGTACCACAGTAACTACATGCTCTGCAAATTAATGAGAGTGAATAAACAGTGCCCACATGTTTGGTAAGTTTGGCCGATGTGTGAAGTGGGGTTAATTTAAAAAATCCGAGTGAATATGAGTACTAAGCAACGCGATATGTCCAAATATTTTACGAAATTAATATCAAGTAGGAGCTTGAAGGGTATGATGGGGTGGAAACGGTTTAATCAATAACCAGCCGTGTTTCTTACAATAAAAGCTTAGAATAGGCTCTGGATATGAGAAACCTAAAAAGAAATTGAAAAATGAGTCATGTTTTTCAGTAAGTGATGGATATTGTTGAAATACTAACAACAAAAAACTATCAAGTTCAAGGACTGTGTAAAATATTCGAGTTACAGTTTTAAGAGAATAGTACAATGTACACATCTGATAGTGAATAGTTTTCCAACCACTACTATGTCTGTTGTATCTCAGATGGCCTGTTATGGTGAGAACTGATTTCGAGCGAAACGCGTTGTTGGTAATAATACGGCGAACATGGCGTGGTTAAAACACTATTATACACCGTTCTGAAGACCTTAAGGGGCCGAATAAAAAATTGAAATTAAATACTTTAACAGTTAATTTTACTGAGCCTAATATCCTGATAGCATCCTCAGGACACTCTTACCGAATTTCAAACTTTTCACGTTGTTCTTAGATGGAGGCGGACCTCGGCCCACTGAGACAAATGATAATATGAATAACTACACCCAAGGGTGAACTTGTGCGTTTCTGGTGGTTTAGTCATTCGCGCTGTAACTATCCCACCTCGCAGTCAGAAATATACTAAAGTGACGACGTGCGCCGCGTGCTAAAAATAGAAAGCTAAATCGAAATACTATTCCAAAAAAGGTTATTTTATTATTTTGTTCTCCCCCCCCTCCTTTCTCGTGGATCAGTGGCACATCTGATTTTCTGTTTGTTTTTTACCGTGTTAAGAACCTTGCACTACTTCCAGTTGATTCTTTGTTCCTTTTCTACTGCGTATTCTACAATAGCTGAATTTTGTGTTTTAGTGAGTCTGGTGTTCTTTGAATCGGGCACCAAAGAGCCTACTCATTTCCCCACAATTCTACAGCCGACTAAAATCTAAAAGCATGACGTTTCTCTTCATTCACTAGTTAGTGCAACCAACTCCCTTTCCCACGAGAATGTTTCTAGTCAAAGAAACTTCCCGACTAACTAGGATTAACTTACGAAACCTCTCTTACCGACCCCACCAATCTCAGTGTAGACCCAATTATGGAACTTGTCAATCTGTATATGCGGACCATCTTCTACAAACATCAAGGTAGTTTTTTTAATAACTAGGAGGTTTAGCAATGAGCTTAACAATCTCTCCCATCTTAGCATGGAAAACTTTGAGAATCTAGCACTTTCACCAAGATCTAACCACCATCCTTTTATAAAAGATATGTTGAAGACACGTTTGTTATCTGGCTGCATGGTGAATTACTAACACAAACTTTCCTCTCGCATTTGAACTCCATTAATAATAATATACGATTCACCATGAAAATATAAGAAAGTAACTGTCTTATGTTTATGGATAACATGATTATGAAAAACGGCCACAAATTTACCACTACATTATATAGAAACACCTAGACAGTAAAAATATACCTCTATTTCTCATCCTGCTATCCACTCGTTACCAAATGTGGTATCAATCAAGACACCTGATAAAAGAACCAAATCCATATGTATATATATGTTAAAGATTTGTTTTCTTTTTCACCAGAGATGAAATTGAAAAGAGAATCTGTGACGTAGAACACTAATGCATTCATTGATTGGCTGTACCATCTGCTGTGTACTGCATTTTCGTCTCTTCAAGGCTCATCAACACAGCTTGGGTCAGCAATCCAATTAAATAAATACTACCAGGCCTCTAATAATGGGGAAGTGTATATAATAGTTATGGGGTTTTTGAGCCCTTTTTACTTCACCCCATAGATATTATATACATTTCACCATTATAAGAGGATTAATAGTACTTTTTTGGTTTGATCCAAGTTATGTGATGAGCCTTGAATAGGCGAAACTGTTGTCAACAGAAGAGGGTATGGCCGATCAAAGAATGCATTATGCCTCTACGTTACAGATTCTTTGGTGAAAAAGAAAAGAAATCGTTAACATATGTATACAATCATTAAACATTTAATCCGCTGTATAATATCGAATAATGAATTCGACGAAATGTCATAACATTATCCACATACTTACATTAATTTAGGTAAAACAGACTCAAAAATCCCATAGGTATCAAATCCATATGTGCTGAATAAACCTTCAAATCATAAGGGCAACATGTCCAAATCTTCCATCGAAATTGTTTACCCAATCAATTTCATCTTAAAGTCCTTGGAAGAGGAACAAAACACCAACTTTTTGCCTTTCTTACATCCCCAACCTCAGTCAAAACTAAAATGTGAGAAAGATTAATACTGAAATCAGATGAAAACCTGGGAAAAACAAAACTTTTGTTCGTTTTCAACTCACTTTAAACAGAAAGCACCTATCTATATTACAGAAATACTATTTATGAAATTCCATGTTCTTGCAATAAATCCTACATTTCGGAAACTGATGGACACTTTGATGCCCGAACGCAAAGAACTCAAAGACCACATCAGATTCGTATTAACACAAAATTCAGCTATTACAGAACATGCTGTATAAACAAGACTTTGGATCAATTGAATCAGGTGCAAGTTCTTGCCCAAGAACAACAATGGAAAACAAGAAAATCAAAGAATCATCTTATATCAGTATAAAGAAACCAGACCTTAACAAACACCTGAGAATTGCAGTAAGCAGTTTCTGGTTCCCTTTTCTGAACAAAATATTTGACAAAAAACAAATATTAAAAAATTTTCTAGCTCTCTGTTAGGTCTGCATGCTAACCACATGTACTCATATTACTACCTATTATAGACCTAGTCCTGAAGACGGGTAACAGAAGTTACTCAAAAGATTAAGATTAATCAACTGTCACTACCACAGGCTGTTACTGCCTATAAAAAAAGTTCGTCAAAGTGTTGCTTATTTTTCAAAAAAATATTGTGTTATGTGTTTTATTCACACTTGGCATTTAAATAGTTTGAATTTGTAATTATTGTGGTTTGATAGCTTATCTGTTGATTTAGGTTCCACTTAAGAATACTACAGCTTCATAGACGTAGCCAGATAGCCCTACCAGGTCCATGCAAGAAATTCAGAGACTTCATCCAAAACTTCACCATAAAAATTCGAAACATGCTCAACAAGTTTGAATCAAAGAGTAGCAGATTAACTAGTAAATGTTATCATATCATCATAAAATGCCAAAAGGGTAATTTATTGCACTATTTTATATCTCATCTTCTTTATTAACTAGCTCACCAGGCTCTCGAAATATTCTCTAGTTATAGCACTGCACACTTTTAATCCAAGCCACAATATATAGGAGTTCGACATCTCAACCGTTACAGTCAATATGAAGTTGTGGTGGAATTATATGTATCAAGACAACATTTCCACATTGATTGTCGTTTGTAGGTAGTGTAATGCTATAAAAAAAATATTACTTTGGAAAGGGTCATGTAACAGTCAGTTTTGTCTCAAAATATGCTTTAGGTGCCAAAATAATTTCAGTTCTTTTATATACTTAAGTCATAAATATGCGTTCAGATCGGGGCTTTGGAAATTACACGATGGAATCCTTTGTACTTAATGGCATTGGGAAACAAAGGAATATGGATCAACCTGGGGTACCAGGGACATCCAGAAAGACACAATCAACAAGTCATATCCTGGCCGTAGTAAATAAAATGCAGCATCTTGTAACACAAAGGCCAATGGCAAAAGCCATCCATGTGTTTCAGGCAACAGTACACAACATAATCAAGAAGAATCTCAATCTGGACCAGTAACTCAAGCCACATGTATATAAGTTGCATCCAAGACATACTTGTTCAACCGTTGGTTAGATCAAATAGTTGAAGAATGAAATGGGTCTTCATGTTATTCCATACAAACATCTTGTACAGTCATCAGATAGAGTGTGATCAAACGTGGCAGCATAAACAGTAACAACATGGTGTGTCTCAAAATCATTTTAATAAAAAGTACTAATCCCCTGTAGTCTTAGGCCAAGCTTTCAACCATATGTGACTTCCCTTAAGCATACGATTAGTACATTTCAAGATGGAGCAGTTTCTGGTTGTCCTTGGTTAAAACCTACAAATAGATACTATGCTACTGGATGGTTTAGCTAGTTTATGATATCTGCAAATTACAACGTATGATCAGATGTAACGTGATGGTAATCTTAAAAGTGATAACTGCAGTTTCATTCTACATTGTGTATGTGTCCTTTTGCCTAGAATCAAAGAATAGAAGCAGGAATTGTTCAGTGTTGTTTATTGTTAAAATGTGCTTGTGAGTATACAATGACTTGGTTTCGAAAAAAAACACATTTCGCTCTTATTCAACTTATACCAGCACAAAAATCTCACATATTTTCTCTCCATCATTCTCAGTGTTGAAATGTTCCATTAAGCGTTCCTAAACGATATATTTGTAAAAAGTTATAGTCTAGATAACGTTACAAGCTATTATCACAGATCTCGAATTAAAGATTACCGCTATTTTTCTCGTTTTTATGATATTTCATTTTCATCAGAAGTACTAGCACGATAATATTAAATGAAAATTGTGTAGTAAACGATTAAAGAGTAATAGATATAAAGTGTAAGTGTGGTCCAAATATACACGCTCGAGAAATATTTCCTGTATTATTTATTGTACAATGATTATACAATGTAAAAGAAAAGTTAGCTGTTACAGGATGAAAAAGTTGTACTTCTATAATCAGTTGTTTTAGCTTGGTCTGTTATTCATTGCAAATCTGAAAGAATAACAAACAATAAACTAAGGCATTCCCCGAGTATACATATCTGGTATATTTGGTCAGAAATTGCATCATAAACAATAATGACTACTATGAGGTTGAACCATTTTTATACATTTATTGAGGATAGCCCATTGTGTAGCTTTGTGCTTAACTACAAACAAACAAACATTTATTGAGAAAACTTTTAATTATTCCATAAATAGTTATTTTAATGTGTCAGTGACAACCAAGCACCAGTAAATGTAAGTCTTAAGGACTTACTGGTTAAAAAATGATATCAGTGATTCAAGTTATATTACATTAATTTTAATTTAATAATATTGTCCTGTGTGAGCCTTTTAGGAAGACACTATTTAGTTTCACACTTGATCTATTCCAGTGTTCTTATTTACTTAGGAATGTGCTTTTCTTGAATGCTTACAAATTAAAACGTTGTAAATAAAAAAAAAAAAAAATGTGTCTCCGAATATCGAGGCTGTTTAGATGATTACTCATTTTATAAGCAAACCTACTGGCTTTTATGCTATTTAAAACAAATGTTTGATAACAGTGTGATAAGGAGGCGCATCACATGATCTCTATCTGCTTTTAGTAATATATAATTTTAAACAATTTTTCGTTGGTCTAGGTTTTATACAGTTTAAACATAAACCCATGGTCCAAAAAAACCATTGAAGTTTGTCTTGTTCTAGTTGCTTTGTTTATTTGTTCTCTATAGCAAGTAATATCTAATTTGCCAAGGGGTGTTGTGTTATACTTCACTTAAATATTAGAAGGGTCAACGGCTGCAATATTCTTTGTTGGACGAGTAGATTATGTCTGTATGTTACAGTCAGCGAATGCTAAAAGAGAACAACAGTCATGTGGTGAAACCCTCGCTTGAGGAAGAACATGAGATTTCTTTTAAAACTGAAGCAATTTCTCAGTTCTATATAGCCATTTTAGGTTAACAAAAATTTTGCTCCAAGAGAAAGGAAGTTGTTAACTGACACACTGAATCAGTAGAGATGATTGTCTTATTGTCTGTATAAGTTTGTTTGTTTGTTTTTGAATTTCACGCAAAGCTACACGAGGGCTATCTGCGCTAGCCGTTCCTAATTTAGCAGTGTAAGACTAGAGGGCTACTCTTTTACCAACGAATAGTGGGATTGACCGTCACATTATATCGCTCCCACGGCTGAAAGGGCGAGCATGTTTGGTGTGACGGGGATTCGAACCCACGACCCGCAGATTGCGAGTCGAGTGCCCTAACCACCTGGCCATGCTGGGCCTGTCTGTATAAGTATGCACACTGCGTTTTGTTTGACTATTGCAGTAAAGATAGTATTCATTTTTCACGAACTTGTCCAGTCATTTTCTTTGCTCAACACAGAATTAAAGTTCAGTCAAGTTTTCAAATGGAAACTACTCCATATATTTCCTGGTCGAATCTGCTGTTATTAGCGGATCAATCTGGTACTTGTGAGGAAATCAGTTTTACTTGAAAATAACACAACAGCTCTCTCTACTTATTCAATATTTACACTGCCCTGTAATTGGTGTTTATATGATCAGTGTTAATATTAGTACATCGCTTATCTAACACAGAAAACAAACTTGCTGTACTGTACGAGTACGCGTGTTTTGCTGTAGCAGTTGGCGCATGATTACACACGATTAAGCATAATTAATGTATAATAGCCTCTCCTTTGATCATGGTTTTAATATCCAGCTGTTTTCTGTGCCATCTATCAGGTGGATTTTATATATTCGTAATGGTGTTGTTGTAGGTGTTCATTATTAGCCGCGGCATAGCGGCTCACAGACTGGATCCGAGTTGTTGTTTTTTTCAAGTAAAAATTTTTAGCTCACAGCTCTGTCAGTTCTTGACCGATTTGAGATCTCATTACATTTTTTTGGACTCAGGAGGTCAAACCAACACTTTTGATTGATGTATTTGACTACGCTCAATATCTCAACGATTAATTTACTCTAATCCTGCCTAAAAGAATTTCAATTTGAGGCTAGGCTGGGAGAGATCCTGATGAGTGATAAAATCGAATCGGGTATATGCGCGCCCCACTCTTGTTATTGCTGGCGCACAAAAATATAACTAATAAAACGGAAAAAAAGGGTGTCATAGATTAATTTACTCTAATCCTGCTTAAAAGAATCTCAAGTGCCGCACTCAGATACAGTCATATTATTACACTTAAATCAAAACTGAGTTTACTCA
>NW_013667896.1:110635-113888 GCF_000517525.1 Limulus polyphemus | reverse complement strand
ATGTAGATCTGTAGATCTTGAAAGTCGAGTTGTTCAAAACTTGAAGATAGCATTGATAACTGGACTAGTTGTTGGTTAAGATGTTGCAAAGGAATATCGGCTGAAGCTTTTCGCCAGCCCCCCTCCCCCCCCACGTGGCACAGCGGTATGTCTGTGGGCAGAGCACAGATAGCCCTTTGTGTAGCCTTGTGCTTAAAAAACAAACAAAAAAAAGCTTTTCGCCAGACACTAATCATAGCAGAACCGTCTAGAAAATGATCTATAGGAAATAGTGCAGCTTATAAAATGAGTCAGATCAACATAAGCCGGTAAGGCAATTACTGACTGGCATGTCCTTAAGCCAATCAGGAAATGTCACAGACCTACTGAAGGATATTGTATAGGAATTCTTTTTGGCGGCAAAGGAGAGGTTTATGCGTTTTAATAAAGGTGGCTTCCAAAATATAGAGATGAAAGGTTGACAGACCATTTGCTATAATTTTAAACCTGTTATCCGTGTTGTTGTCAGCACAAGTCGAGGTCATTAAGACATTAATCACAATAAATTACGTCATCATAGGGGATTTAATTGGCAGGCAAGAGCTGTCTGTTTACAGTTTGAGTGACAAAATTACTTATTCACCTTTACATGATCACAACATAACAGTATACGATTTTATGATAATCTTTTGTTTTGCGCGCGCGCGCGTACACACACACAAACCACTTTCTAGACAGCGGCAGTTCTCTTTCAGATAGTCATGTTACAGTTCATCATCAGCGGTAAGTCTGCAGACTTACAACGCTAAAAACCAGATATCGATACCCGTGGTGGGCAGAGCACAGGTAGCCCATTGTGTAGCTTTGTGCTTAATTTGAAACAAACAAACAAACAGTTCATCATCAGGATTCAACTTAGAACTGAGATAATACTTATTTCTTTACAAACAATACAACCATTATTCATCTCAAGACGCATGTCGATACTGAGTTATAATTAGTTTTATTGTTTCTATTACTCAGTATTAATAATTATAACTCAGTTCTTATTTTTTAATTAGGATTGCATAACATGGAGTGATTCTACAGTAAGTATGCTATGTTATAAAAGTTAATTTCGTGTTATGACATGCATAACTGCAACAGCTTTTTATTTAAATTATACGTATCTATCTGTTAGTCAGTCTTTCTATCCAATTGTACGTTTATCCATCCATCTACCAGTTTAGCTTTTACCTATTAAAATATTAAACCGTCCGTTGGCACGTTTTTCTGTCTAGCTTATCTGTCAGGCTTACTCTATAGCGATGATGTCACGCGCTCTCTGGTATGCTGAAACTTTGCCCTCTTACAACTCATACTCACGCAGCGAAGTACATTAGCTATGAAGAATTCCAATTGGTTATAAACCACAACTTTTAGATTCCCTGAGAATTTATATAAGATGTAATCACCACTTTACCTGATTAAAGTTCTACTCTCTTCTGTGAAATCATGCACATGAGGTCACCGCAATATCACGTCTTAGAATTATTTTTCGGGTCAAAAGTTAGAGTGCAATATGATCAATCACATAAAGATTAAATTTTATTTCTCACCACATCTTTAGAACTATCAATTCTGTCTTGAAATGTTCCAAACTACACATTAAACGTCTTAGTCCTTGTTTTAAAAATGTATATATAGCCACATTGGGCTATCTGCTGTGCCCAGCGAGGGTGAATCGAACGCCTGATTTTAGCATTGTAAATCCGAATACTTACCGCTGTCCTACAGGGTACATTGAAAAATGTAACACACAAGAGGTGTAACTGACACTCAACGTTATATATGTTAGTAGTGAAAAACAAGAGACATAGTATGTGACTGCAACACCTTAATATATAGATTTATAATGTATGTAATAACTAAACACACGAACATATGTACGTACGTGTAACCTGTAGAAATCCCAGTCGGTTAAAAGTCACAACTCAAAGTACACGTTTATAATTTAAATAAAAAAGTCATTATATTAAAGAAGTTTATCTGGCTATTTATAAGATATACTTTGTAATAGACACGTCTCAGTGATATATTCATTCTGAATTAAAAACATGGACCTAAGAGCAACACTGTTATTAATAATTCGTAAAGAAAGGGCGTTATATCAAATTATTTATTTGCCCTTTTTAAGAAAGAGACACCTCAAATTATATATTCATTCAGAAGTGTATCCGACCTTCTTTGGTGGAAAGTGGAACACATTAAACTATTAGAACTGAAATATGTGTATCCGACCTTCTTTGGTGGCAAGTGGAACACATTAAACCATTAGAATTGAAATATGTGTATCCGACCTTCTTTGGTGGCAAGTGGAACACATTAAACTATTAGAATTGAAATATGTGTATCCAACCTTTATTGGTGGCAAGTGGAACACATTAAACTATTAGAATTGAAATATGTGTATCCGATCTTCTTTGGTGGCTAGTGGAACACATTAAACTATTAGAATTGAAATATTTATATATCACGGGTTTAGCTGAATATTCCTCATTATTACTACTGGGTGCATTTTTAATTCTTATCTATGTTGGTAGTTTGCTTTGATCAAAAGTTAATATTAGTTTCTGTTCAAGTCATTTATAAGTGGGTGTTGTTGTGTTGTATAGTTTGAGGTATATAGGTAAACTGTGATGGGTGTTACTTAGTTTCCATTTAAGTCATGATCTACTTGAAATAGACACACGTTTGCACGTTCTTTGAAGTTATCTCTCCATGCAGAGGAGTATATTATTGAAGCTCTAAATCAGACAGCATCCACAAAAGCATATCTTCCATCTGCGCCCTCCTCAAGATTGAGGTGCCCCATTCACAAGTATTGGAGATCTGGTGTTTAGCTAGCTCACAGCTCAACCAATGCCAGACCTTTTCTGCTCATGATAAAGAAACTAAATCAAGACACGACATCGAGTATCCTGCTGAAGCATGCTTGGAGAAGCATCGATGTAAAAGTGGTAGGTATGCAAGATCACTGTATCCCTTAGTATAAAAATACCTTCTTAGGAGTCCAGAATTGAAAGGCAGCGTCATCACCTTTGAAGTCCTGAAAAAGATTCTCTGAGAAACACTAACCACAAACTAGAAGAAATAAAATCCGCTCTGATTGGTTCCAATAAACTTGTAAGGCATTAAATACTACTGCCAAGTCAAACCACCTGACTGGTTCTAATAAACATGTAAGACATTAAATACTACTGCCAAGTCAAACCACCTGACTGGTTCTAATAAA
>NW_013667896.1:93854-110189 GCF_000517525.1 Limulus polyphemus | reverse complement strand
TATATATATATATATATATATATATATATATAGGGGCCAATTAGAGGGGGGGCAGGAGGGCCATTTGGCACTGGCCTCAAGCTGAAAGGGGCCTCTTTAGACACTTATTTTTTTGCATTTGTTAAGTTTCGCGACTTGTTTTTATGTGCCTCCTAATAAGGGCAAAATGTGACACACTCTCAGCTTAGAGCTGCAAATTATATATACAAATTAAATATTCAAATTATGTTTCATTTTTCTTTTGGGTTAATGATTGTGTTATTTTGTTTTCATAATTTTTTTTGTATAGCCAGGGGCCTCAAAAGATAGAAGTGGCTCAGGCCTCTCAGAACCTCTGAGAAGGCCTACATATATCTAACATGATTAACATTCTTATCTTTTATTGTCTAACCTTTTATTTTGATTTTTTTATGTAATTAGAACATGTACTTGAAACAAGTTTGTTATTACCAGATTGTACGCATTGCGTAATGTTTGTACCTTGATAATATTTTTCCTTTTCTAATTTAATTAAAATGTTTTGTATTGCATTTTATTAGTTTGATCATTTGGTGTTTTTTGATACAAAGCTACATAATAAGCTATTTGCACCCTGAACACCACGGAATATCGAACTCTGGATTTTAGCGTCGTAAGTTTATAAACTTACCGCTGACCCACTGGGGGAGGAACTATTTTATTAGAAATCAATTTTTATTTATTATGGGGTTGATTGTATTATTTAGTTTTTGATGTTGATTTTTTTAAAGTATTTTCATAGGAAAAATATTAATTTAAAGCTATTTATGATTGTCCTAGTATAACTGGAAAACTTTAACTTGTATTCCTTTTTTATCCCAGTCGTTAATTTGGTTTGTATTAACTTATAATTCAACATTATAATTTTCTTATTTACTTAAGTTCTTGTGATGCTATTTTACTAATTCGTTTTATTTTAATTTTAGCAGTTAATGGGCCCCCCAAGTGGCACAGCGGTATGTCTGCGGACTTGCAACGCTAGAAACCGGGTTTCGATACCCGTGGTGGGCAGAGCACAGATAGCCCTTGTGTAGCTTTGTGCATAATTTAAAACAAACAAACAAAGCAGTTAATGGTTAAACATTTGTGTAACTTACATAGTATTTTTCTGTATCTTAGGTATTTAAACAACGTGTTTTAACTATGCTATATATAACATCTAACATTTGTAAACCCTTTGTTTCGGCCTTACAGTTTTTTTGTAACCACGTCGGCTATTCCATAGTGTATATGTGTGTATGTGTTTTAGTCTACGTTAAATAATTTTTATACGATATCTTGGTTATATTGCAATTATAAGTCTTGCCTTGTTAGATTTATGATCTAGTGTAAAATATGTACAAGAAATCATGTATTGTATGATGTATTTAAGTTGCTATTTCATAATGTATATTTGTTTCCGATATTCAGGCAAAGCTACATTAATCGTTAGAAAAAACGCCCTTTGTGATTCGTTGGCTAACCACAATCACACTAAGCCTACATTTGACGTATTTTAAATTACTTAATGTCCCCCCCCCTCCCCCCCAGTGGCACAGTGGTATGCCTGCGGACTTACAACGCTAGAAACCTGGTTTCGATAGCCGTGGTGGGCAGAGCAAAGGTAGCCTATTGTGTAGCTTTGTGCTTAAAAGTGCAAAAACAAACAAACAAAACAATTGCTTCATGGGCTACAAGAAAGCTGGTAGATGTGCGGCTGAAGCACCCGCTGAACATGGAGTTCATTTCGTCATCAGAACGTTAGCAACAGAAAACTACAACCTTCCCAAATAAATTGTCTGCTAATATCAGAGTGGCTATAAGTTTATTCTTTTAATATCATGTACATCACACATTTGAGACTGATGGTAAATGAAATATTGATAAACGTCCAATGTTCTAATTGCGTATAATTCAAAACTTGTCAGTTCGATTTTTAAAAATTGGCTTCAGTTATCTCTCTGGTAGATTGAATTATTGTGTGGAAAATCAAACTACTTTCAAGTCTTTAGTCGATGGCGTTTTAACAAGACAGCAAGGGCCAGTTGAGGTCAAGACAAGCATGTTCTCAGATGCTTCCGCATGTCGGTTATTAATCGCCCGAAAGACAACCGAGTTTTCGACGTGTTGTTGTAGTCTGGAACAGCACCATACTGATTAACGAGAGACAGCGTGCTCCATCTATCTTCTTGGTTTAATTTGTGAAAAAACTAGAAAAGAAAGACTATCAAAAGCTTCCTTCCCATTAAGAGGATTTATTTTTGTAGTTATCAGAGTTTAAATAAAAGACATTTAAAAGCAACGAATTGTTCAGCCACTTTTAGAGCCGAATTACGTATAATTTTAACTTCTGATAACTATTAAATATTAAAAACAGGCCTGTTTCTCCGGTTAAAGTTATGAGTGTATCTGCAAATTACTTCACACATTAAGAAGTATAACTTACTTTATTAGTGAAAACCGTAGAAAATGACAATGTGACATGAAACCTGTTAGAACAGTAAAAGAAGAAAAGAGAAAAAGAATAGAAAAAACAAATTGTCATCCAGTGGAATTAATAATTAAATTAGATTATGATATATATATATATTTAAATATTAAGTGAGGGTCTTTGTCATCCAGCTGAATTAATAATTAAATTAGATTATGATATATATATATTTTTAAATATTAAGTTAGGGTCTTTGCGCTAGATTCATAATATTCTTCAGGAAAATACAAATTAATGACAACTGTTGTAGCCTGTTTTAATCTAGAGTTTTAGACGTTTCCCGAAAAGTTTTATTGTTGTTTAGCCACAGGCAGTGGCGGACTTGCCCGCCAGGCAGCCCGGTAAAATCCCAGTACACCCCCCCCCCCCTCTACAACTCGAGCAGTGGTGTCCCCACAAATTTTATAGTTTATCACTTAATAAATTTAAGCCCATGTTCATAAATTAAAACCAGTGTCCCTTATCTATCTCCAATGGCGAAATTGATGTAGAACACTATGATAAATACTTGATACACTTAGATCTAAAATATACAGCCAATATTTATATATCCCTTTCTTGCAGGTAAATATACAGCACATTCATAGCTTCTTGAGGGAAGTTTTTTAAACGCATTCTGTAAACCACTAGTCTGTTTTTAGAATTTTATTTATGCAATAGACGGGGATATCCTGTAACTTTCTACATATAGGCCTAGATACTTGTGTAGATTTGTCCATGCATGAGTGAACATGATCGCGTGCTGCGTAGGCCTACATACTGGTTACAGCACCATACTTCTTTCCTGACTTTTAACTCATAACTTTATGTTTTGTACAAAAGTCTGAAAAAAATCATGAAATGACTGCATAGTATGCGCAAGTCCTGTTTAAAGCTGACAACAGTCTGTAGCCTTTGTACGATAAAACAATAAATTATGTCAGAAAAGAGGAGACAAACTAGTGGATTCACAAAGCGCAATTCTTCTAAAATGAGAAAGTTTGAGGAATCTGCAAAGGTCACTAGAAATACTGAATCAGTAACTGCCGTTAAAAGTGCCTATTTAGATAATAAAAAATAATCCCCGGGAAGTGTATGTGTGAGTAAAATACTGTACTGAAGTTTAATTTTGCTTATTTAAATATCAATTTGATCATATTCTTCTTCTTAAAAATGAAGTAATAACGGTAGTTTGGCTGATATTTATACTTATTATAGTCTTATCTGACGAAGGAACGTTTTTCCCACGAAAATATTCAAATTGTTACCTACAATTGCTACAAGAATCAATATTGTGTGAGATATGTAGGTTTCCAAGTTAGATAATGGCATACTAACTTATAACTTTTACATTAAAATTAATTAATTTGTTGTACCTGAAAATTTTGCTGGCGAATTTCGCTAGTAATATTATGACTGAACAGGATATCTCCAGTTTTGTATTTCAGCTGCAATATTATTATCAATATTTTGTGTATAAATAATCATTTTGCAAGCAAGTTGGCCAATATAATGCTTAACAGACCCTCATATAACAAACTAAATGCTTATTATAGGGCCTGAGGTTTAGAAAGAACTATAAAAATCACTTCCCATATTGAACATTTCAAAATAATCAACAAGTTACACAAGCAACTGACCAAGAAGAAATTCTTCAAACTATGCAACTTGTTCATTCACGCAAAGATGATGATGATGTTACAGTAACAGCTGCAACACACACAGAAATCCTATACAGTAGTGATAAATACGACACAGAGATAGGAACAGACGACAATAGTTAGGGGGTCACTTGACAGGCAGAAGTTGTTATGCTGTCAGGACACATAACGGGAGAATGTTTTCATGCCGCCATGATAGTTGACGACGGAAGTTGTCTGCTGTCATAAAACTGCTAGGAGATGTCACATGACATCATAGTTCGAGTGTCACTCATCAGAGAACGTGTTGCTAGGAACCATAGTTCCACGAAATGGTACCAGAGAGCACATTTCTAGGGGCAGATGCTATTACCAACGTTCTATAGACGGACGGTGTTACTAAGGTTCTACATACGAATGGTATTACGTGACAAATTGTGTAACTAAAGGTACTGTTTATATAGGCGGATGGTGTTACTAGGCAGATGGTCTTACTAAGGTTTATTAGACATATGGTGTTACATAAGCAGTGTTACTAAGGTTCTCTAAATGGATTGTGTTACTAAGGGTAATGTTTCTATATAGTACTAAAAGTTACAAGTAAAAATCACCATTTTAATGAATAAATCACTATAGCATAGTGTATTACGTATGCCAGTTTTTATCACACATACTTTATTAATTTATCCATTATTTGAACGAGGGAAATATTATAGCAGAGCCAATAATTTGCGTTACGTATTTTTACAATTATCTGTCTTGAAATCATTTTATCATACCTAATATTTCGTTTTTATAAATATTGAATGAGACAGTTACATTATTATGCTACAGCTAATTATGATTTAAGTTTCGATTTAGTACACATTTAATGTACTGTAGTATAGTTTTCGCTTCTATATTTAATTTGCATTACATACTTTTACGATTATCGCCCTGAAAAGGACGGATTTCTCATGACAATATAACTATTTAAATCTCTAAATAATATACAGTAACTGAACACACAAGCTTACTATTTCACTTTATAAATATATGTATATGCAAAACAAAAACAGCATTATAATAAAAAATATTCTTTCATTACCTGCCCTCATTGTTATCTTTAAGTCACAACAGATAAAGCCTGTGACTATAACACCCAGAAACATTGGGAATGTTTCATCTATCAGCCAAGATTCAGATACCGAAGTCAAACTAACCAGTAACTAAGGGAAATCAGCTAACAGTTATGAGTTTAATGCTTCAACCCACAATGTCTCAACTCCTACTGCCTTTTGCTGTCTGCAGCCTGTTGTGGGAAGGCAGTGACCCTTAGTGTTTAGATATAACCTTAAAGTATAATTAAACCACACTAAAATTCTACAATGTAAAACTCCCAACCTCCACCCCCCCCTTTTTTCTGGTGTTTCAGTTACTGACTGGCGTGATGTGGTAGCCCAGTATGTACTTTATGGTAAAGTAAGTGAAAAGCTTCTAGCTCCCATTCCACACCCCCATGGTCACATTGGTAATGGACAAGGACTGTTCCATCTTGTAAAAAGTGTATTTGGAGATTACACATTCATATCAACAAGTGTGTTTCAAACAGCACAGGTGGGGCAGCAGCTTGCCATGGGCAGTACAGTGGTTTTCAGGCAAAGCTCTCTTCTGCCGTGGATACAAACGCCCACGTGTGGTGCTATGCACGTGTACTCAATTTAGTTCTGATAGACTCGACAAAAGTATGTGTTGGAGCAATAATGATAATTCTATCTGTTGCTAAAAGCCTTAAATTATTCAAAAGTTCCAACAAGTAAATGGATATCTGGAAGAAGGAAATTGAGAGCAAGTTAGGGGCAGAAAGATTAATAAAATCAAGCTGATAGGTGAAACACGTTCGTCAGGAAAATCAAGTGCATTATCAGCTGTGTTTGGGACATCTACAGACCGCCCCAAATCTATTTTCCCAGATCTGATTAAGTGTGTGTGTGTGTGCGTATTTTCATAGCAAAGCCACATTGGGCTATCTGCTGTGTCTACTGAGAGGAATCGAACCCCTGATTTTAGCAATGTAAATCTGTAGACTTACTGCTGTCCCACTGAGGGACCTGATTAAGTGTGTGGTTATGTTGCAGCATTCAAAGTCATATAATGCTGCCAAGAAAACAGAGGCTAGAGGGGTGTTGAAGGGTTTTTTGGGGTATGAAACAATTTTGACTTCCCACACATTCATGCCAATCTTCCATCATATCACATTTGTATCAGAATACCTTCAAATAAGTGGACTTGATTTAGTTTAGGCTTGGTGGCCAATAGAAGAGTGTACAGTTCAACTGTGAACACTAAGGGACACCATGCAAAGAATTGTAGCTAAAGCAGCCGAACTTGTGACACAAATGAAAGAAATTTTGTGTAACATTTGATTGATCAGTTGCTGAAGAATGTGATGAAGTCAAGGTGTCAGCTGAATTGCCTAACTGAAGGAAGAGAAAGCAAAACTAATTATAATGAAACATGATCTACAGAAAGTGATGCAACTACACAATCTACGATTACATATAAGATTGATACTTTTAATGTGGTATTTGATCAAGCAATAGGGAGTCTGACGATACGATTTGTAAAACATGGTCAGCTGTATCTTGACATGCAGTATTTTGACCCAAAGAGTTTTTATGACATAAAGAAAAAAGGTCTGCCTGCCGGATCACTGAATAAGATAGGTCAGCTCATGCCATACCTGCTGTAGCATTTTGTAAGTGTATATCCAAAGTAAAATCAAAGTTTAGAAGAAGACCAGTACACTACCTTTGAAGAGGTGTTGGTTGAAGGATGTGACACCCCTGATGGATCCGAGACTGACCACAGAGTAGAACCCCAGTAGTTACTTTCCAGAGGTGTAACTTGTGTTTAAAGTGTAATTTCAGTTGTGTAAGAACTACATGCTACATTCAAAAGTATATGACAACTTACATAAAATATACCACTTTCTTCTGACACGTTCCATCACTCTGTGAGAGATATTTATCGAAGCTAAGGATAATAAAAACAAGACTGAGAAGCCTGCTGACAGCTGATCGTGTCGAAGTCCTCATACTCATAAGAACTGAAACCAGAATTCTAACTGATATTCCAAATAATAAAATCATAGACATGCTCTCGAAATCATCTCAAACTCAAACTCAAACGCCTGCTGGTGTATTGAATTTAGATTTTCAGATACTGTTAATGCATACAAATAATGGACACTTACATGTATTATTTTATGTATGTGTTATGCACACCTAGAACAGGAACATACTAATATATAAACTATACTTGTATTTTCATTTTTATTCACACCAGACCTCTGTGAAGAACAATACTTTTACACATGAGTTTCGTATACCACTTAACATGTCTATATCATAAGTTAAATTAAATTAAATTAACAGTTAAGGCCTGTCTTTAAAATATACGCAAAATTATTCTGACAAGAGTTCTATTTCTTCTTTACAAGTTATGAATTCCTTACTCGTAGCCTGATAATATGTAAGTACAATATGCAGTACAATTTGATATACTTCTAAAAAAATATTAAGTCGTCAATAGAGTGCCACTAATAAGCCTTTTTCAGTGCTCCTAAAGAGGGCCCAGTCCACCACTGGCCAACAGGAAAAAATTTAGTGTAAGGAGATGAGGAATGCTTTATCATCTTCAACTGTGTACAAAGTTTAGAAATCAATTTGAGCCATATATAAAAAGTGAGTTAAACTATAGTTAGTTAATAACTCTACTAGAGTGTATTAACGAGTTTATTAGTCAGCGAAACATTAAAACACGGTTTAGCTTATCTGTTACTGCCAGCCAGTTAGTCATTTAGTTAGTTCTATGCTGTGAATATTGAGTTTGCGTTTCAACGATCGGATTTACCAAGTAACTGGATTTTTTTGTATAGATATATTTTATTTGTAAAGTTGATGTTCAAGAAATAAAATGTTTCTTATTGTTAAATAAACTAGACTTTGCATCATTCCTCTTTTTTATATTAGAATAAACATGAAGGTAAATGACTAAACACAAAATTATAAGGTAAATTTATCTGCATCTTTTTAAATAGTTAAAGTAACCATTAAGGCTGGCTTTTCATACGATGTTATACAACAATTTATTTTTAAATATAAGCTTGAATTGTTGATATGGTATAATATAAGAATATAATGTACGGTTTATGTATCTAAGCATTTAGTTATATAACATATCATCAAAAACATTAGCCAATGTAACTGCAATGCTCTTAGCAAAAATGTTTTCATTAAATATTAATGAACATTTCAAATTTCGAAATTAAACTAGTATAAAATATTTTATGCATGCGTATAGCAGTGCTGTGATGATGGAGAATATCACATTTTACCCTTCCATAACCAATGATGAAAGATATCTGTTTAGACATATTTGGTTAATATTTTCTATATTTTGTGGCAGGTGTTTTGTATGTAGCTACCACATCCTTTCACCTTGGATATGGGAAGATCGTATACCTCCACTAATCCTTACCATTGACAAAGGTTGCATACTGAAGCGATTGTTCCACATGGTTTAGACATGTTTGGCTCTGTGTCGTGTCTTGTCCGCCTGAAGTTGAGTCATACTTATTTTGAGGTGTGGTACAGAGATTTGTACAATTTAGTACGAACAGGAGATTTATCCTCCGTGAATATATGTAATGGAAATTATCGTTGCTGTATGTAATCTAAGAGCTGTGGATACCACACTAGGATCTTGATCTGGCTGAAACTGTGGTATCTATTTTATTCTTGCTTCTGTTTTCATCTTGTATAGATGTTCTTTCTATGTTACTCTCTCCTCCAGTAGCCAGAAGTTACTGAATAATTATAAAAATCAACACCTAATCTAGAGAAAGACCCAGTCTTACTGTATGATATTTGTGAAAATAAAGGTCGTTGTTTTCATTCAATCACGTATGTCTTCTTGTATCTGCATTTATTGTAATGTTCAAAATAAATATTTTCACAACATTTTTGAAACTATTTTGCAGATACTTGTAACTATCTCTAATATAGCAGGGTACATGAATACCACAGACTAAGCTAAGTTATCCAGTTAGATTTTAGTGCTGTAACCAAAGGATTTCTTTATTACGGAGTTTAATTTGAACGTGCTTCTTTGTCTCTTTGACTGCATTGTCCTGTAAAGTTTGATCATCTTAGAAGGAAACTTTTTAAAACCACGTAGAGCTTACAGTGGAAAGGAGGGGGCTGACATAAGGGAACAATCAGAGAATGCATCAAAGGCTAGGAGAGGTACTCTTGGACCAATATTTCTTGACAGCCAACGTGCGATATCTATGTCTGAGTTATTGATACAACTTTGGAAATATCTATTTTCTGTTGAAAAATAGAACTAGCAGGAACAAGGTCTACTTCTAAAATGTAACTTCAAATGAATAAGTTAAAAACTGATTTATTGAAATGACGTTTGATCTCTACAAATTCTGTTCAAACAGATGACAATAGATGCAGGAGGTCGACAACAAGTTATGGGTAATACTATTTGTAGAACAGCCAGATCCAACCCTAAAAAATAAACTTGCAAAATCTTGGTACATTACCCTATAGTGAAATAAAGCCGACTGTCTTACAAATACGTGTTTGCAATCTAAAGATGGCTGTCTTGTCTTCAATGTTGTTTACCAGTTTATATGTAACATCTGTCATCATACTTACATTGGGGAAGCCGAAAGAACTCTACACACAAGGATAGTAGAACATATTGACTCTTATTATAAACAGCAACATGAAATAAGTCCAGTTGCAGATCATTTTTTAACCTATCATGGATAAGTAACACCTGACATGAATCCATCATTCTCCATACAAATCCTTACCAAAGCCATCAAGTACTCTGACAGAAAATTATTACGACCACAGATGAATAGGGACAAAGGATGGCTCCTACATTTATAATTATTCTATTTTTCCATCTTATCTTTTGTTATTTCAATTTGTAGCTTGGATAGAACTTTTGTCTATTACAGGTAACAGTTAATTATTTCAACAATACGGTTCCTTCACCAATACTTTATATGTCAAACACACGCTGTAGAAATGCATGTTATAGATTCGATTAGAATTTATTATTCCAATCATTGGGAGCTTTGTACTGTCAGTTTATGTTTTGGTGGAATGTTCCTGAAGAAGTTATAAAGCGAAACATTGAGTGTCCAATTAAAGAAAAATATTTGGTGTTTTAATGACGTTTATTAGAAGTATTAAAATGTATTTTATACACCAATGTGCACTACAGAAATTACATAACAAGCCATGACTGCAGCTGCTTCAGCTAGTTTAAAATAAAGGAATTTGAATTAGATCTGGCCACAAACTTGAACACGTGCAGCAGTCAGTTTGCACACAACATTATGGTATCTGGTTCAGAAAGCTATAGACTAAGCATTATGTGGTACTCGTCAATAACGATACATGAATTAATATTAACTGCCTACATAGGTCAGAACTAAAATACATTTCAAATAATGAGCATAGCCAATTACACAAAATTTTCAAACTATAGTACTTATAATTACTGGAATACATCGTTTCTTCAGTTGGGTGCCAACGTTGTTAAAGATACTTTCTAGCATAAACCGATGTGAGATTGAGGTTCTAGTGGATACTGAAGCTGCCAAGACCTTCCTCCACCTTGTCATCTATCAAATATCACTGATGACCCTCTAAAGAACTAATTACTCTAGGCATCAGAGATGAAAGACCAAGTTTAAATTTGATAATAATAAAACTGCTTTGTATCTTCTCGCTTCTGGTGATGAGGAGAAATAACTGTCAGTACATATCTGCCTATTCAAGAAGGGTTAGATGTGGAAAGAACAATGGAAGAGCAATCTGATTACTCCAGTTATTAACTGAGATTCCAGTAACGACCTATTAAATATTATGGTTAGGATTACTTGTTTAATAAGTTGTGTAGGTGTTGTACAATAATGGATCATTGGAGAAAGTATTGTTGATACAGTGTAGAATAATTTTATTTTAGAAAGAACAGAGATTTGGTAAGAAATAATGTTGTAAAGTTAAGGCAACCTAACATACGCAACTAGTCACATGTGGACTATTTTTATATTGATGGCAAGACAGAGGGAAAGAAGTAATCGTTTGCCAAAATTGCAAAAAATGTGTGTAGAGGCAAAGAAAATTAAAAGGAAGTCTCTGGAAAGACAATTACAAATACTATGTTCCTTCGAACTAAAAAAGGCAAGAAAAAATTATAACAGACATACAAGAAGTTGAATCAAACAGTAATGAGAAGATATGGAATAAATTAGAAGACTTTTTTAGAATAAGTTAAATAAAGTAAAAAAAAAGTGGACAAATGAACAAATATTAGATAGTTCGCAAGCAAGTTCAGAAGAGGAGAGAGAAAATTTGAAGAAAAAAGATGCAGTTTGAAGACAAAATTTGGTATTTAATAGAAAAATTAGTAGGCTTGTAAAAACGAATTTATGAATTAGCAAACAGAAGACAGAATTTGATATTCAAACGAATTTAAGAGGATGAAAAAGAAACCAGTAAATAGTCAGAAAAAAGTGAAATAAATAATAGAAAAGGCGTATGGATTCATACCAATGGAAATGTCTTCAACACATCAAGTAAGAATAAAGAGGGGAAAGTGGCCAACACCCACAATGGTATAGTTTGAAAAAGAAAGCAAACGAACTATCAAAGAAAGAATAAACTTGCAAGGTATGGTAGTCTATATTAAAGAGGACTGTTCAGTACAAATTAGATGAATAAGAAATAATTTCTTGAAGTAGCCAAATGAGAGAAAGAGGGAGAATATTATTGTGCGATATGATAAGATAATAATAATAACTGAAGGGTAAGGTTTTGAATAGAACGAAGAAAACTCAGAAGGGGTGATTAAAAGGAAGTCAAAAACTGGAACAATAGAAGGTGAGCTTAATAAGAGAAGAGCAAGAAATAAAGAAATATTGCAAAAGAAAAGAAGCAGAAAAGATTCCAAGAAAATAGGCGGAAAATAAAAGGGATGTGATGCATAAAATGAGGTAAACCTAAAAGAGAAAATGATAAATAACAAAAAGAAGAAAGCATTGAAATGTTTGTGTCGACTTTGGCGGAATTACTTAATAAGAATAATGATTTTTAAGAGTATGTTTCGAAACATGAAGAGGTAATCTTATGCAGACATTGGTAGGGCTTGCAGTGTAATACCCTACGTTTACATTGGAACCAGAGCTTTGACTTTTAGGTAACCATACAATTGTGGAAAACCATTTTTTTATTGTTTTGCACTTGTTGACTGAGAAGCTGTTGCCAAGGAGCAGTGCAGACAGAATCCTGGCTTGTATAGCTGTATTTAATTTATTTCACAAAAGTTATGTGGATTGCGCATTCATTAGCGCTTGTATGAACTGCATTCTTACTATAGAAGAGTCAGTGCATTTATCATTGATACTATGAAATGCAGCACATAGGCTACGTACTGTCCAGGCGACATTTTTTCAAGAAAAGGTAGCGTAGTGACTTGATAGATTATGAGGTTTAACTAAACATTCTTGTGGACTTTCTGTTCTATCACAGGTTGAGTTAAGTAGGAGGTTTCAATGTTGATTTATGCTATATAAAGCCATAATGATCTTGCTTCATGAAAAATTAACCAATCTAATAAACAGACGGCTTCTGTAATGAACTATTACTTTCTGAAAGAACAATAGGACCTGTTACTGATAACATCAACAGCAGGATCAGACAAAGATTATTCCAGCTTAACAGCAAAGTCCAACTTGGACCTAGTCAGGCAGAGCCACCCAGCACTGAGCTCCTGGTGTTGGGGAAAAACGTCAGGGCTGCAGGAGCAACTGTTATGCTAATCACTGCATCAGCTTCACTTACCACCTCTGAACCGATGACAAAAACACTTTCAAAGGGCAATAGTCTGAAAGAACACCCGTGTAAAGTATAATGGTGCAACATATGCCAACACCTCAAGAAGTTTCACCAGATCCAAGACCCCAAAGGGATTTTCTTAAACGGATGATGGCCCTTTAAGGTTAAGAAGCAGCACAACAAGATTGGTAAAGGATCTCCTACTAATTAAGAAGCCTCGATAACCCTAAGCAACATCATATAACAGACCATGACTTACCTAATCAGTGAGGCCACAAGTGAGACACAGTGATGCCATAGCTAATCCCTAGCTGGAAAGATGTGAGCTCTCTGTTGTACTAAACTGAATGACTGTGAAAGAGACACAAAATGAAAGTACTTTATATACATTATTTGTATGAATTATACATAACCCTGTATTTTCTTTATTTTAGTTTGTACTTTAACTTTCAGTTCACCAGTTTAGTTTATTTAGTCTATTTTTTCACTTGTAATTCATTTAAATTCTGTACTTATATTTTCGAATATTAATATATTGTTTGGCCAGCATTTTTCTTGGTTTATCTAATTTGCATACTTTAAGTTTCTTTCAGTTTTATTTCTGTTCAGTATTTTTCTGTTTTGTATGATAATATTTAATCTTTTGCTTATTGCTTGTATAGAATAAGTACCTCTATAAGCTATTTATTTTGAGTTTTGTCACTTAGTTTGAGTTGAATTATTTTATTGTTGTTAAGACTTACCTTGATTTTATTTTGAGTTGCAGTTTAAGTTGTAATTTTGACTATTTTACTTTTGTATCATAAGTACGGTAGTACGTATAGTAGGAATGTGCAATATGTGCAATACAAATTAAAATCTCAAACACATTGCAAACAGCATATAAACAAAACTTTATAAGCATTTTACACACATTGTTGAGTAGTAAACAAACCATCTGCAGAGTAACAAACCACAAATCACTTGATAAAATCAGTAGAGCAAAACAAAAATGTCACAAAAACACACATTTTTCAGTCTGACTATCTGACTGACTGACTGACTAACATTGTTGGAAAGGCATAGCTCTCTCCTGCCTTCACCTTATGCAGATCTAAATGCACATTTTTGAATTACGTTACCTTGGGTAAAAGAGTTTTTCTTAGTTTTACTTATAACCTTGGTAATAACAAGTAATAAACCATAACCATTTTGTAGCACTACTAACAAACTTTGATATAGTTATAGACTTGAATTGAGTTTTACCAGTGACTAATCCTTTCTAAATATTCAACAAATTTAAAAAATCAGCGGTTTTGATACTATTCATTTGGCCCACCCCTTACCAGCCAGATAGCTATTATGTCTCCCATAAACAAAGTATGACTGGTGGAACTTCCTGTCTCATTTCTGACATCCAACACCCCTTATGATATAATGCATTTCGATAGGGTCACTAAATTTGATTACATACATGTATCGATACTTGGTTGCGGAAACAAAGTTTACAAAAGAAAAAATTAGCTATACACACCTTACATTGTATTTGAACAACTACCAGGTTACAACCTTTTTTTTTTTTTGTTGTTGTTGTTGCTATACTACCCTGCTAACCGACTCTATAGCTAAAGAGCAACATGTGTCGTATAATTTATATCAGATGTTAGGCTACTCTAAAACTATACTGTTGGAGCCATTTAATGGGTTTTATTTAGTCACAAGTAGTTGGTAGGGTGGATTGTGTAAAGGTATGTGTATACGGATGTTAAAATTTTCAGAGAACATTAAATTTGTGATGTCATATGAAGCAAATCGCTACATTTGTTTGCAAGTAAAGTGTAATTCATTACTTCTTTAGTGTTACTTTCATTAACAGTATTAATTAGAATGTTTAAATTATTTATTTTTATTACATTTAATTTTTATTGCTATATTTTTATTATAGAAATTATTTTCTTTGTTAGATTAGTACATGGATTTATGATTAATCTAAATATCTCAAACTGGTGAAGGTCTTTTTGTAGTTAAGCATAAAACTACACAGTGGGCTAGCTGTGCTGTGCCAATCACAGATATCGAAACCCGGTTTTTAGCGTTATAAGCCCTCAGACTTACCGCTGAGCCACTGAAGAGCCAAGCTGGCCGGAAATCGTGAAATATTATTGGGATTACAGCCGAGAATATCGCTAACAGTGATGGCACCAAATTGATGAAACAATAAATTCTAATGTTTATAAGTAAGAGCATATGATTAGCTATACTCGTTACCGGGTTATTTTTAGTTATGGTCTGTATTAGTAGCTTGCTTTGATCAGAAGTTAATATTAATTCGAAGACATTTCCTTTGGACTTCTGTATCTTTCAGATTGCTCGGACACGCCCTTGGAAACCACTGTTCATGTACGTTTATGGATGTAGGTAAGCTCATAAAGAGGGAGAGAATTGTATTGGTCTCAGTATAGTATGTAAAGCCTCCTGTAATGAAAATACAGAAATGGCCTATAAACTGAAGCGAACGTTATATGATTAAGGTGATTTATAAGTATTAGTGTTAACTTATAAAAATATCCGATTAATTTTTTTAACGTAGAAAAAAAAAGAAAACTGCAAACGATACGTTATGTCCAAAAATTAATTTTCCTAATGTGCAAAGTTTAGTTTCTTGTAAGCCTATCTTATATTCCACAATTATTCAAAATAGAAATGTGTCTGTGTGTTGTATATATATATATGCCCCAAGTGGTACAGCGGTATTTCTGCGAACTTACTACGCTAGAAACCGGGTTTCAATACCCGTGGTGGGCAGAGCACAGATAGCCCACTGTGTAACTTTGGGCTTAATTTCAAACAAACAAGTATATATATATAGATAGATAGGTGTGTGTGTATGACTCACACGAACATTTGTTCTGTCAGTTGCTGGAACTGAAACATAAAATAATAAAGCATTACAAACAACTAACTCACTCTTACAATGCTTATAAAATTGCAAGAGATACAAAAGTAGGATAATTAGAATCAATGGAGTGATGGAGATGACTCTGTCTATAAGAAGATTTAAATTAGTATCCGTAGAATCGAAAGAATGATAACGATAATTAGGATCAATGGAGTGATGGAGATGACTCTGTCTATAAGAAGATTTAAATTAGTATCCGTAGAATCGAAAGAATGATAACGATAATTAGGATCGATGGAGTTATGAAGATGACTCTGTCTATAAGAAGATTTAAATTAGTATCCGTAGAATCGAAAGAGTGATAACGATAATTAGGATCAATGGAGTGATGGAGATGACTCTGGATAATTAGGATCAATGGAGTGATGGAGATGACTCTGG
>NW_013667896.1:89381-92880 GCF_000517525.1 Limulus polyphemus | reverse complement strand
TTACCAGGTTACAAAAAGCACATGAAGTAGTAATGAGCAGAACGATAGCCACACCCATATTGAGGTTGCACCCTGTCAAAAACCACCATGTGTTGTAATGTTAACCCGCCACTCCCTACCTTGTTTCCTTACTTTTTGGTACTCCCATTCCCACTTCCTAATCTTTAATTCAAAATTTTTTTAAACTTGTATTTATTATCCTTTGTCGTGTATATGTAACTGCGATGGCAGTGTCCTTGTAGTCTAAACACGTGTTCTGTTTGATCTTCATAGTTAAATTGTAATTTTGCTTTTATTTTTGATTTCAAAATATGGGTCTAAAACCATTTGATAATGAATTGAGTAGTGTGGTTACTGGAAATGTGTTAATTAGCCTTTCAATAACTGGAGAAAAATATATCTTTATTCAAGTATATTTGGGAAACTTTTAAGTTGGATATGGGAAGTCATTAACTTACAGTAACTGTTTATTAAACAAAGATTACTTACCACAACGAGTATTCCATAGGTCTTTTCATTGCTTGGCCTTGTTTCTATGTTATACCCTCTTGGCATGGGATCAAACTCATTTCGAGACTTGTTTAAGTTAGTAAATATGGAGTTTATCTCCCTTGAGTATGAGTAATGGGAATAGTCAATGTGATGAGATGGGGAATCTCAGGATTGTGAAACACTGCACTAGGATCTTGTTCTTTCTGAAAGTGTAGTATCTTTATTATTTCTGCTTCTGTATTAGTTTATCTTGCTCTCTTCCCCAACAACCAGAAGTCTTACAACGAATATAAAAACTAATCAGATCTAGTGAAATAGTGAAATAGTCCCAAAGTTTGATTTGTGTGAAAATAAAGGTTCTTGTTTTTATCCAATCATTTATGTGTGCTTGTATTTCCTTTACTGTTCAAATGCACAACGCATTTGCACCCTATATTCTGCGAGTACTTGTTACTATCTGTAAATTATCAGTGGACCTGGATACCACATACAGACGTTTAACCAATGGGGCAGAAGAGGCACTTTGATCATACATTCTCATTACATACACTTTGATAATTTTATATCGAAATACCTACCCAGTTTTGTGAATTTACAGTTGCAAAAAGAGTAGCTTGACAGAGATCAAAGAGTAAAGGTTTCTTAGCTCTACCTTTACAGCGAGTCAGCAGTAAATTTACGGATTTACAACACTAAACTCTAATGAATTATTGTTGGGGTCCCCTATATTTTTGACAAAGAATATGAACAATTTCATCCCCCCTTTTTTTCTATCTGTTCTTTCTTAGTTGTTATAGCAAGCAAAAAATATAATTACTCAATCTAATGTAACGTGTATAATACACGGTAGAGAATATTACAAAAACAAATCAGTAACTTGAGATTAAACCTAACTAAAACTTAGCAGCATATCGAGAAGAATTGCGTATATTGCAGTCTTAGAATTAAGGGTTTATTGAAACCAACACTCATAATGACATCACTACAGTGATTTCAGGTGATGGATTTCATCCCATGACATCTCTGGTTTCATTAAAATTATTTTTGTAAAAAAACTCACGTATAAAAATCTCCTTATACTTCAATTGAAGTTGCTTCTATCCTATCGTGTCCATGAGTTCTCTGTTATCCTGGTCTGCTTTTCATCTCTCCATGTCCTTATTTGCATAATATTGGTACATTTTAAGTGCAGTAATTGTTTCTTTTTTCTCGGTTACATTCGGTTATGGGCTATACAAATCTTCGAGTTTCAATAGATAAGAAAGATGTTTATAATGAGTTGTCTAATTATTCATTACAGAAAGGTTTGATTAGAATCTTTACAGTTTCAATAAAGAATAATAGTTTCGGTTAACAAGTTTCTTTTAAATACGTAGAAATAATAAGTATAAGAACATTTGTAAGAACTTATGAGTGAAAATAATGAAGAATGTATAATAGTCAAACACACTACGTTTAGCCCCCCCCCCCCAGTGGCACAGCGGAATGTCTGCGGACTTACAACGCCAGAATCCGGGTTTCGATACCCGTGGTGGGCAGAGCACAGATAGCCCATTGTATAGCTTTGTGCTTAATTACAAACAAACACCATGTTTGCTATATTCAATGCCGATGAAACCTTTTGCACAATACCAAGGTTCATCAGACTGGTTGGGATATGACATACCCAGTAGTGACTCAGAAGCTATTAATATTATCAAATTGTATGAACAACAATTACAGTGTGAACTAGATTAAGTTGGCGACATTTAATTTTTTTATCAATATTTTTGTATAAAGCATCTACAAATCAGAATTAGGATAAGGGTTAATAACACATTATTTAGTTGTTGTAATGCCAATTATTTCTCATTATTATTTATTTTAACTAAAATCAATTTTACTCTTCATTCAGAAGAACTGCCGAAACAAGAAACTAGTCTTAGTTTTGTTCAAAATCTTCAATGTATAATAAAGGTTTCAACAATAACAGTAAAATCCTTCAATTAATAGGTTTTATAATTCTAGTACTCAGGAAATGTGACAAGTTTCGGGTATAAAGCGCAAAAACAATTTGGATTAATAAATTTAGTTTCCATACTTAAAAACTTTAATTAGCTAAAATGTTAAGTTTAAATAAAAATGTCATTCATTGACGCGTTTTCATTTACAAATAAAGAACAAGAACAAATATTTCGATAAGTAAATTTTAATTTCAACACATCAGAAGGCTTGAATTAATTAGGGGGGTTTAATATAGATAAGAATGGTTTTGAGTAGCGTTGAAAATTTCAACGCATAGAATTGTTTTTAAAGCACAAGAAATATTTTGTTTCGTAAGCTTGTACTTTTAACTCGAAAAAACAAAAGGTTTTCAATTCCTTATTTCCTGATTTCAATACATAAAAAAGTTTTAATATTAAGTTTTTAGAATTTCAATATCTAAGAAAGGTTTCGATTATAAAGGGTTGTTTATGATTTATGGTAATAATTTACTTATCCACTCACATGGCCTGCCTCCTGTGGCTATACAGGTTGAAAGTCCTGACCTTCTTGCAATTAAGTTGATGTATGGTGATAAGCAAACGTAGATGGCGCCTTAAATTGACCCCGGCCTCTTAGGAGGGTTACGTTCCAGAACATTGCAATCATAACAAGCGTGTGAGGCATATAATTTTAGTGTTTCCAAGAAAAGGATATCTGTAGTGTTGGGCCCATAATGGTAAAACAAAGGAAGGCGTGATTTCATAAGGAAAAAAACAAGCTACTCCACAATCTGTTATCAGTTGCACACTGGAAGGAGTAAAGAAAGTTAAACTTTTGTCAATAAAAATAACCGAAGAATACAGCGATCCATGGCACTTGAGGAAGACACCTCATTTACAACTATGAATAAAATAATTCCTACGCATTTAGCTCTACAAAAGTAATCCAAGAACCGTGTTCATAAACTAGTTTTGACGTTGTTCTAATGGCGTTACCAAGATTCTAATATTCGACATTGTTTTGGTGGTGTTACCAAGATTCA
>NW_013667896.1:87639-88565 GCF_000517525.1 Limulus polyphemus | reverse complement strand
AAATTAGTATCCGTAGAATCGAAAGAGTGATAACGATAATTAGGATCAATGGAGAGATGGAGATGACTCTGTCTATAAGAAGATTTAAATTAGTATCCGTAGAATCGAAAGAGTGATAACGATAATTAGGATCAATGGAGAGATGGAGATGACTCTGTCTATAAGAAGATTTAAATTAGTATCCGTAGAATCGAAAGAGTGATAACGATAATTAGGATCAATGGAGTGATGGAGATGACTCTGTCTATAAGAAGATTTAAATTAGCATGTTTCTAGGTTGTATTGTTTGCCATTTTAGTGATCGCTTGAATTTAGTTTTATGTTTTCTATATCTTTGTGTGACAGTGTTACCTGCTGGGGGTGAATGGAGGTATTTGATGGATGCGCAGATTGTCGAAAATGGAAAATGAACAAACATAGAGGCAAGGGTTAGCTCATTTTATCTATTATGGACCCACTAGACAGTTGGAAAAGTATAATTACACCACGTTATTGTCATAAGGAATCAACAGTTCACTACATGTACTCAGTATGGACTTCAGGGTTTGACGTCAAGACCAACAAGACCTGCTTCAGTCGTATTGTTGACCGCGTGACATCACAAAGCTCGTTTGTTGTGGATGACAATTAATAACAGTTCCTGTAGATGTGAAGCTGCATCAACACCGAGAAGCTCATACCCATTACTAAGTATCTCGTTCAGCTAAGTGTAACTCTTTGAGAGAAGTTTATTTAGTCATACTTTAACTTTGAAATTTAAGATAACTCATGTTCCACCTATATTGACGACGTACTGTTAATATAACTGATTCGTTAACTGTATTCATTGCCTGGTGCTCCTAAAAAGCCCTAATTGTGGTTCTGTTGTTCATTCAATTGAAGAACAATTTCAAAATTCTGCTCCTTTAATTATTTTGAGTACTTTA
>NW_013667896.1:67435-86724 GCF_000517525.1 Limulus polyphemus | reverse complement strand
AATTAGGATCAATGGAGTGATGGAGATGACTCTGGATAATTAGGATCAATGGAGTTATGAAGATGACTCTGTCTATAAGAATATTTAAATTAGTATCCGTAGAATCGAAAGAGTGATAACGATATTCAGTTTATCAGAACATTTCAACAAGCAATGATAAAATCCATAGTGTCGGAAATACACTGTCTAACAAAACAAATGAGTAAATATTTAACATATAGAAAATTACATCTGAAGGCAATTCCAAGAATCTATGTTTTATTAGCTATGTTCACATATCAAGTGATCTGTTCTAAGAATGCACGACTGTTTTCACGCATTTTGTTTAGATTTACCATTTAGTTCTCCAATTATGTTTCTAGGTTGTATTGTTTGCCGTTTTAGTGATCGCTTGAATTTAGTTTTATGTTTTCTATATCTTTGTGTGACAGTGTTACCTGCTGGTGGTGAATGGAGGTATTTGATGGATGCGCAGATTGTCGAAAATGGAAAATGAACAAATATAGAGGCAAGGGTTAGCTCATTTTATCTATTATAGACCCACTAGACAATTGGAAAAGTATAATTACACCACGTTATTGTCATAAGGAATCAACAGTTCACTACATGTACTCAGTATGGACTTCAGGGTTTGACGTCAAGACCAACAAGACCTGCTTCAGTCGTATAGTTGACCGCGTGACATCACAAAGCTCGTTTGTTGTGAATGACAATTAATAACAGTTCCTGTAGATGTGAAACTCATACCCATTATTAAGTATCACGTTCAGCTAAGTGTAACTCTTTGAGAGAAGTTTATTTAGTCATACTTTAACTTTGAAATTTAAGATAACTCATGTTCCACCTATATTGACGACGTACTGTTAATATAACTGATTCATTAACTGTATTCATTGGCTGGTGCTCCTAAAAAGTCCTAATTGTGGTTCTGTTGAAGAACAATTTCAAAATTCTGCTCCTTTAATTATTTTGAGTACTTTAATCAAATAAATTTAAGAATATTAAGGATGTCTATTAAAAACCACTCTGTCACTGTTCACAAAATAAAAAGGCAGTTTCCTAGTCTTGGCTCTACTTTTATATTTCTATAAAAAAAGATAGCACTTAGATCATATAATTGTAACCATGCAACTATTTTCGGATATTTATAAACAATTTCGCCACTTTATAAGCGCGCTCCCCTAAAGATGTTTTAGTAAAGCGACATTATTTTGCTAAAAACCAGATGTCACCTGTTTAGTGTGAATGATTGTTTTTATATCACAAAACATTTTACTGAAACTTATGAAAATCTACAAACGCACTGGTTAAAAATATATCACGAAGTGTCAGTGTGGAGTTTATTTAAGTTATAAATTATGTGTGTTTTAACTGAAATAAGGAAGGTTCAACACTATTTTGGTGTGGTAAGCAAAATGTATTCAATTACATTCATCATATTTATACAATAGACTATCTGTGCTCTGCCCCGGTTTGCGGTGTCGGAAGTCCGCAGACATCTCGCTGTGCCACTGAGGGGCGAAATATTAGTTCCATTGTCACTACTAGAAAATGTTCAACCTTAATCTGTAGCTAAATTAATCTTGGGAAAAATGTATACGGTTTTGTAAGTAAAATGATGTTATAATAGTAGGTTTCCTAGACTGAAAGGAAAAATTAACATGTTTGATAATAGTTAATTGAGTCTGCCTAACCCAAAATATTTTGAATCAAATAAATTCACTGGCATTTAACGAAACACCCAGTTAAAAAAAGAAAAAACACAAGCATGTTAATGAGGTTATGGGGATCAAAGATTTAATCGCACCTGAATTATTTATAAAGCAAAGTGAGATACAGAAATAACAGCTGTGGATTCTGGGAAGCTACCGATGTCATGATATGTAAATTAAAATGTTATTTACGGTGATAATCTTGTTTTCTTGTGCCCAATAATGCATAATAATGCATAATTTCATTTGATAAACACGTTTAGATTGAATGGTAATTTATAATCAGTCACAAGAACGTCGAATCTGAATCACTTGAAAAAAACACGGGGGTGCTTAACTTTTTTCCAGGTGTATATTTTAATTCTCGATAAAGAAACGCATGAGCAATTGTATCTAAAGACTTTGAACGTTGTTTATTGTATTATATTTGTTAGGTTAGAGTGGGTGGATGGGCTATAGTTAATCACGTTAGCACTAGAACTTTTACGACGAGAAAAATGTACCAGTCGGTGTTTATTTAATCTATAATGACCACGATTCAATTCCGCCGCGTATCTCAAATGGCAGACAAGTTGCTTTGCGCGAAAATGATGACACGTTTCGGTTTGGCTTACATAAGTAATACTACTGGTAATAAACTGTCAAACAAATCATCTCAAAATGGAAATCCCCTCATGAACAGTGTATAATACTCAATGCTTAATTTTTAGAAGAAGAACAAAGAGTGGGATCTCTGTTCATGGGTAGGTGTAAGTATTTCAGAAGATAATTTAAACGTTATTGAAGCTATTACTTGTGCTGAGTTTGGAGTGGAGTAATGTAGTTGATGTCAGTTGAATATCACATTTCAACGGAGGTGCCTTGATATTAATTTCCGCTTCTAGATAAAAAAAAAAGGTTTCTGGATTTTAGAACCCTAAAGATAAGATAGAAATTGAACGTTGAGAAAACCTCGATCTTAGAAAGAAAAATTTATTCGAATTTTTCCGTACCTGTACAACATTCAGGGTAATTGTGAACAACCATGGTCTCGTATAAAAATTGGGTTATTTTTTATAACTCAGTTTTTTTTACCTTGCAGTGGCGTAGTAAGCAGGATGGTGGTACCTCCTCTTTTCAATCTGTCCCAGTAAAAATGCATAAAAATTAGAAAAATTACTTTTATGAAAAGTATAAGAATGCAGAAGCCAAGAGCTTCCAGGGTCCTAAGGCGAATACTGGACCCCCCGGCCGTAATGGCGTTTGTGGCGCACATTCCCTTGTTTCGCTCGGTCAAATAAACCTTGGGCTCCCCACTTTTAATTTGCTTCCTACGCCTCTGTCCTGTACAATGTATGATCAGGGTAATTTTAAATAACACAGTATCTGACTCTTCTACAGTATAAATAGTTAAATCAAACAGTTAATTTGGTCCTCCAGTTTTAAATAATGCTATAGCCGAGGTCCTGTCCATGAGTTGTGTAATTCATCAATTAAACACTTTGACCCTTTCTAACCTGTCTCAAGTTTTGGAAAGTACGTGCATATTGTAACTTGGCCACGAATTAAACAACATAATATAAGATATAATGCGTTCTCGTGAATTATTTGAATATTTATTAGTTTGTCCGGGCAGATTACGATTTACTGAAACCGGTGTTATACTCTTTTCGAATGTTTGCAGGGCGCGAACGAACACTTTAGGCTCAACGCCAAAGCCACCGATTGTCGGCGTGATCAGATGGGTTCTTTCTTGTCTGCGACGTATGGAGAATTTGCACTATACTGAAAACACATGATTAAGGGTGTCACGTGGAATCTCGTGATGAGGTGGCATCATATTTAGACGGCTCGTGGTCTTTTCTGTCCTGAATTTTGATGAGACTCCCCACGAGCTTTTATATGATGTTCAAAATCGGTTTCAGGGGCTTTTCATTCTCTGCTTAGAATTGTTTTAACAGTTCATTTAACCTGTTTAACTTATCAAAATGTATGGTATAGCGTTACCCTGGTTTATAGGAGCCACTGGCTTAACACAGAACTATTATCTATATAAATATAATAGTACTGTCTGTTGTATGTCCATGTAACTACTTAGCAGGATGTAGATGGATCTTCACCAAAATTGATATGGAGGTTCATTAGGTCTATGCGGGGGTACGTACAAATTTCAGTTTTGCAATTTGTGTTTTGCGATTTTTATGTGTATTTTTACCACTACTAATCCCCTTGTTGGATCTTTACCAAATTTGGCATGAAGATTTGTTGGGTCCATGCAGAGATACATGCAATGTTACGGTTTCACTTTTTGTGTTTTACAGCTTTTATGGGCGTTTTTTACAATTACATATAAGGGAAGCAACTTTTCATGTCCTAAGATAACTTTAATCATAAATTTACATAACTTTCGTCCAGGGAAAGGGTACTCCAAATAGTATCCAATAATTAACTATAATAACAGCTAACAACTCAATAAAATGCGTCTATCCCGTAACAATTAATGGATACTTGTATTGTGATATGAGATCTTTTCGTACTGTTAGTTGTGTTTGGGTTTTATGGTGATAAAGGTATAAAATCTAGTCTGTATTCCTAAAAAAGGGGGTGGTTTTACTTGTGTTTTTGTAGGGTATTTGTAACACCTGTTTTCTGTCTTATAGTAGTGAGATCAAACCCGTTTTGAGCTATTAGCTCAACAGAAACTAGTTTGATTGACCTGTTGTTCTGTAATTTTTTGTGAATATAGCATCTAGTATTTCAACTTGTGGCCTAATAATTCTAGGCTAGTAAGGCTTGGTGATTAGGGCACTAGACTCGCCACTTGCGGGTCGCGGGATCGAATCTTGTTACCGAACATGCTTGCCCTTTCAGCCGTGGAAGTATTATAATGTTCCGGTCAATCCCGCTAAAAATATGGTTTCGATACCCGTAGTGGGTACAGCACAGATAGTGCATTGTGTAGCTTTATACCTAGAAACGAACAAACAGTTTAGACAATGAAGAAAGGACAGCGAGATGTTCATAGACTTTGTAAGTCTCAGACTTCTTTTGTTGTTGTTGTTTAAGTCTTCATTAGGTCACTGCTTATTGCCAACAAAACGTTTTCAATTGAAAGAAAAATATTTCCATCTAAAATTGATGAACTCAGTTCATGTGCCAATCATTTCCTAAATGTTTGTAAACAAATCTTGTTTCATATCAACGAACAGATGGCAGCACAAGTGCTAGTAGACCAATAAGAACATTTGAACAAAGTAAGTTAATTACATAGATCAGTAGTTTCAACTTTTTGGACTCAGGATGCATTTGTAATCACTGATGGACAGTCGCGACCCAGTAAATAGCTTTAGTGCAAAAAACATCTAGCTTAATAATTCCTTTTACATAAATAAATAAATAAACTAACGATAAAACAAAACACGAACGTAATAACAGGAAGCATATATTATACGTTTCGGAATCGCCATAATTCCATCATCAGTATTCTACGGGTACAAAACAGACAAACAATATTTGTAACTACAACAGAAATATATACATAAGAAATAAACAAATCGAATATACAAACATAATACTATAAAATGAAAACTGAAGCATTAGTGAAATAGTTAAAATAGGTTTAAATTCAGTGAAGAATTTAGGGACGGGAGAAAAGTTTTTTTCTATAATGTTTCTTTTATAAGAAGTTCAGTATCATGTTTGGCTGTTGAAAGAATTTTATAGTTTGAGAAAGAAATAGGATGTATTGTTTCTGTATTGTGTTGACATAGGAGGCCTTACAGTCTCCGCACGTGTATAAGTGGACGAGAAGTGAACAATGAGCAGACGGCAAACGATCTTTGTAGCGGAAAAAATTTTTTAGTCTAAAATTGGGCTTCATAATGACTTTCAGGTCAATTTGGGGAGAATAAGTGTTACATAACTTTTTGAACTATTTCCTGATAAGGGAGCTCTGTCTCCCGAGATATGATAATCATGTGTATAAGGGAAGTTTGGGTACAGTGGGTATCTTAGGTGGTTTGGCAAACAAATTAGTTAGGAATGAGAAAGTTATTTTCTCCAAGAAATGCACAGGGTAGCCGTTTCGAAAGAGAATGTTTTGTATGGAAGTAATTTCTTTGTGAATGGCTAAATAGGATGAGGTAAGATTTTAGGCTCTATTTCAGTGGTCCCCGGACCCCTGGGGGTCCGCGAAGATAATACCATCTCATTAAACAAGTAAGTTTTTTTAATTCTGTTGTTCTTTTAATTGCACACTCAGTTATATATGTCTTTTATTTGATAGTGAAAATTGGGAAAACAAGTTAATTATTAGTAAGAAAAACAGTTTGTTGGGTAGATGGAATCTTTCAAAAAACATGGGGGTCCTTGGTGGTGAAAAGGTTGGGAACCGCTGCTCTATTTAGTAGACAGAGAATAAGATTGCGTTTGAAAGAGAAGGGTATAAAACTGTCAAACTGAGTGAAAAGGACAGTAAATGTGTTTTTACGATAGACAGAAGTTGAAAAGCCGTTAGCATCATGGTTAACAAGAACGTCCAGAAAAGGAATAGGGTTATTAGTCTCAATTTCCTGAGTGAAGTGTATAGAGAGGTGTTGTGAATTGAGATAGTCAAGAAAGCATTGGATATGATGAATATGGCGGAAAAAAAGGAAAGTGGAAAAAGTTATATAACACTTACTCTCCACAAGTTGACTTGAAAGTCATTATGAAACCCAATTTTAGACTAAAAAAATTTTTCCGCTACAAAGATCATTTGCCGCCTGCCCATTGTTCACATCTCGTCTACTTATACGTACAGGTACCTGATGATGACAAAACCTTGTCGAAACGTTGTACATTTGCTGTTATGTTAAACTTATATTAAAGTTTTTCTTCATTACCCATTCAGGCCGTCTCCAGCCATTATTATACATAAAAACTCTTCTCCCGTCCCTAACTAACACACAATCTTCACTGGATTTAAATCTATTTTAATTATTTCACTCGTGCTTCAGTTTTCATTTTCTCGTGTTATATTTGTATATCGATTTGTTTATTTCATATATATATATATTTCTGTTATAATTACAAATATTGTTTGTTTGTTTTGTAACCCTAGATTAGTGATGATGGAATTATGACGATCCCGAAACGTCTAATAAATGCTTTCTGTTATTACGTTCGTGTTTTGTTTTATCGTTAAGTTACATTTTCCGAAAAATGAGTCGATTACTGATAACTAAACTATTATCTATTTTCAAAGTCTGTTCTAGACCCTTTCTCACATTCTTATGAACCAATGTTGGGATGAGAAAAACCGATATAGATCACAGTTAAAAAGAATAACATGCAAGTTAATTGTTATTAGAGGTTGTTGTTATTTTTCCATATAAGAAATCATTGTAGTTTGTTGGTTCTATGGCAAAGCTATCTACAGCTGAGCCTAATATTTAACTTCCTACCAGAGGCAAGGCAACCGGCTGGCAGCAACCACCGTCAATATTGGACTATTCTTGTCAGATAATAGTGAGATTGACCGTCACATTATAATATCCCCCACGGCTGAAAAATTGGACATGTTTAACACTAAGTTTTTATTCCGCGACCAGCGGGTTACGAATGGAGCACCCTAACCACCAGGCCCTAATGTCATAGTAATTGCGCATCATTAAAATCAATAAACATTGTATGATATCTCGTAGGAAGAGTTGACATACACCACTTATATGTGGGAAATACAACCATTGTCCTGAAATATACTTCAATATAAGTATACTGTTGCTTTGAAAACCACAGCCATATACTCAAATTATGAATTACCTACAAAACAAAGAGAATCCCGATTTCCGAATGAGGTATTAATAGGTTGTGAAAATATGGTTTGTTAGAGCTACGACCATAGATTCTTATTATAAATAGCAAATAACAACTTTCTTTGAGAATCTTCACTGTGAACTTCAAATGCGAATAGTTAACATAAATTCAGTTTATGCGAGATCCAATACAATCAACTTTAAACATAAATACTCTGCATACATAAAATTGTGTTGTCGTTTTTTTTTTGTTTTTTGTTTAGTGTAAGCACAAAGCTGCAGAAGTGCTCTCTGTGTGTAGCTGTATTAATTTTGAATTGATAGACTAGAGAAAGCAGCTACTCAAGAGCAGCCACTGCCATCTGTTGGATTACTCTCGTCTGATCGAATAGTGGGATTCAACATACATTCTTATAACATATGCACCCACACTTACAAAGTGCTGAGCAAGTTTTTGTGGCCACAGGTCGCGAACCATAAACCCTTCGATTCACCGCCCGGACACACTGATCATTAGGTCACGCTAGTCCATAGGTACACGAGATAAGATGCTCGAGATATATATTTATGAACAATTCTACGAGCTTATTCTCCTGAAATTAAGCTGAGTCCTCGTTGACTTAGCAATATCTCTGGGGACTTATAAACTACGAGTCGAGATTCGATACTCGCCACGAGCACAACACCGATTATTTGTTTGTTGAGCACAAAGCTAGAAAAACAAAAATTAAGCTGGATGTTTATTTTTATCGAAGTTGTTATCAGTTCTATCCCTTACATTTGTTTGAGTTATCAAAATTAAAACCTGTAGTTATTTTCTTTTGAAGTCTGTCATGACGAAGGTTTTCTTGTCGGACCACTTCGTTTCATTGTGGTACAGACCCAAATTTTTCAGTTTCACGTATATTGTTTCGATCACACCTACTTATAAAGAACTAGTAATTTATTTAATAGTATTGAACTATGTTCGTTGTAGAGTTGGACAGTGAACAGATATGCAGTACTAAGAATGAATTTGATTACTATTCAATGATTCTTCTACAATTTCGTTTCGGATTCCAGGTAAGTATTATTCGAAATTTAGGAAAATTTAGCCTGTAGATGGCAGCACACAGTAGTGACGTCAAGTTCAAAATAAAGATCCTTTTGACCTCATCTTCTTATAAAATAAATGTATACAGTAAACTATTTCACGTTATATAACTTCAACATTTTTAATTCGATTATATTTTATATTTTTTCTTTAAAATAATAACTCGTCATTTAAGCAAAAAGATTGTGTGGAAATCTTATTGAAATCAGTTTTTAGATAATCTGATATTCCGATACTTCTAAATTGCTTATGCACTAATCATAACCATTCTTATATTGGCAGTTTTTACGTAAGAAATCAACATTTCTATTATCTTTTAAAAATAGACAATAATCCAATTTATAATCCTTGCTTAAACCGTATTTTCACGACATGTTACGATGGGAATATGGGGTATATATAGAACAGTGTAATGCTAATACCACATGAATCTTTTTAAAACATTAGATGTTAGTAAGCTACTGGATTACTGGCTACTTCCAATTTCAGTATATAAGCTAATCTCTTTCCGCGTATATTAAGGATTTTAAGGAAGGGGTGTCTCTAAAATGAATGAAATAGATTCATCACATCAACAGAATTCTAGTTTGAGCATTCTCATTCGAGTTGTTTTAAACTTTTTCCCTCATTAAATCCAGCTAAGACTTCTAATACTTTAGTTTGTTAGTTTCTGAACTCATTTGGCAATAGTTGAAACCCATTATATTTTTACACTTTGGGAAAGCCAAACAACGAAGAAGGAGGACAACTGCTGTATAGTCTGTCATCGGATACAATAATTAGGGGCGAAATAACAAGTTTCGTGCTAGAGCAGGATAGGTCATCATAATAATGGAAGTACGACTTGGAACCAGCTCGAGTTTCCCGTGTAGCTTCAATGATACATAATAAGAGGGTAAAAACAGATGCCGACTAAACATGGCTGATGTCCAATTACGATTGTCAGTTAAGACGCCAAAAAACATTGCTAAAGGCAGTTTTCTCATCAAAAGGTTGAGATACAGCTGGATTAAACACCTTTCTGTTTTGACAAAACCATCCATTTCCCGCCAATATAAAGCATCTTTAATAATTTCAATCAGATACCAATTGTCCAAAATAACTTTTTTCCATATTTACTGAGAGTTTGATTTGACTTATTATGGTAGTATTGAAGTGCTTACGATTCCACAACTATCGAGAAGAAAATATCGTTTTTGCTGACTTAGCAGTATTTTGTGAAAATATTTTGGCAATAAAATTAATCTGCTAAGCCTTGCTGATGAATCAATTCATTGCAAGTTAGAACGGTATATGAATTTTTAAAAATTATTTTGTTACCTTTTAATTCTGATCTATGTAGGTAGCTTGCTTTTAATCAGAAGTTAATGATCGATAATGTTTACATAGACATCTATATTCAAATACAATAAACATCAAAATCACATTCTTCTGTGGATTAATTATTCATCAAAGCTACACAAGTGCTATCTGCACGTAGCCATCCATAATTTAACTAATACGCTAAGTAGAAGAAAGTCAAGGGCACCCACCACCAACGCTTTGGTTGCTCTAGCCGAAAGGGGAATTTGACAGTCACTTTTATAACACATACACATCTCTAAACTGCGAAGCACGTTTTTGTGGCAAGTAGATGGGTAAGCGGCAAATATTGCTGACTAGCTGTTCTCGTTCTGGTCAACAGTTCTAAATTAGGTATTATTATAACTGAATCTTAGGAATCTCTTAGATGGCTATTTAGGTAATGTGTCGCATAAGGTGTTTTTTTTTTAGGATTTTGACATTGACTTGTAGCAATAGATTTAAAGTTGCTTGATTTTAGTATCGGTATTTTCAATCTGATTATTACCTTATGCGACACACGGGCTAAAAGTCTAGCTCAGAATCCACTAAGGGCTATCATGTCATAAGTGCCGTTCAGGTTGAAAACACCAAAATTAAACAGCTTCGCGTAAACATCTATAAACAGCAGTCTCTAGTATGAAGATAGTCAGGTTTCACTCGTCAGTTTCAGTACACAGATCCCCCCAATTTCAAGCCAGAGCTACAACAAGCATTCTTCCAAGTCAAATACCCCCAGTCTCACTTTCCTGGAGCAGGGAGTCAGGGGTTACTATGAATAACATATTGTCTCATTTTTCTGGAGCAGGAAGTCAGGTTTTACTATGAAGAACATACTGTCTCATTTTCCTGGGGCAGGGAGTCAGGTTTTACTATAAGTAACACTATCTCATTTTTCTGGGACACATGATTCAATTATAGTACGAATAATACTTTCTCTCACTTTTTTCGAAACATGGTTTGTCTTTACTATAATTAACACATTGTCTGACATTTTTGGGAACATAATTTGGTATGAATAAGACACTATCTCGCGTTTCTGAGACTCGGGGGCTAGTTTTCACTGTACATAGCACACTGATATCCATGGTACATAGGGTTGGTTTTTAGTATGAATTGAGTAAGACTCATTTTTCAGGGATACTTCTAGGTTTTACTATGAACAACACATTGACTCATGTTTCTGGGATATATGGCTAGTTTTTAGTATGAATAAAACAGTGTCACCATTCTGGGACACGATTAATTTTTAGTATAAATAACACATTGTATTACTTTTTAGTGACACAGAGTTAGCTTTTTGTGTGAATAACACATTATCTTTCTTATCAGTGACACAGGGTTGGTTTTTGAATGAATATCACATTATCTTAATTCTCATTGACACACGGTAGGTTTTTTGGATTTTTGTTATTAATAACACATTACCTTACTTTTTAGTGACGCAGGGGTGTCTTTTTTTGTTGTTGTTTGTACGAATAGAACATTGCCTTACTTCTCATGACACAAGTTTGGTTTTGTTTGGTTTTTGTACGAATAACACATTGCCTTACTTCTGAGTAACACAGTGTAGTTTTTTTTGTAGGAATAACACATTGTCTTACTTCTCAGTGACACAGGTTGGGTTTTTTTTTTCGTACGAATAACATATTGCCTTACTCCTGAGTGACATAACGTAGGTTTTTGTATGAATAACACATTGCTTTACTTCTCAGTGACACAAGATTGGTTTTTCGTTTTTCTTTTGTATGAATAACACAACGTTTTAGTTCTCAGTGACACGGGGTAGGTTGTTTTTTATATGAATATCACACTGTCTTACTTATCAGTGACACAGGGTTGTTGTTTTCTTATGAATAAGACTCGTTAGTAGTTAGTATTTTCTCTCTGTTTCGAATACGTGATTAGGATTTACTATGAATAATACAATATATTTTTCTGGGACACGGAGTTAGTGTTTATTATGAATAACACAGTCTCACTTTTCTGAGACACAGGATAAAATTGTTGTACGAATAACACAGGCCTGCGAATTAAAACTTCATAAAAGTTGTTTTGGTTTTAATAACGGATTTTCCACAATTCAGTTACACAGATTTCGAAATCAATATTCATTTTTTCTATCACGTAAGGATTTTTTACAAATCGGGAAGGAAAAAAAACTCTTACTTAGATCAAATTTACAACAAATTTACCACACAATATAACAGAATATATTTGGATCATTTACACAATTTCTTGTTGCCATAACGACGAATATATAATATTGAAAAGAAAACAAATAATGTCAAAGTGCACGAACAAACAAATACTATACAGAAATGACACGCCACACGGCCTGTTAACCATTTATATACTAGCGGTGTGTTTCTCATGGGCTTTAGAACGATCGATAAGACTCTCACGTCGCGATTGGTCTAGAGAAATCTATAGCAAGTTGTTGTCAACATTTTAAGCATAATAAAATGTGACCCGATTTCAATGAAAATGATTCACTTATGTAAAAGTACACATGACGTTATGTGAAATAACTGTACGTGATGGAAAAAATTGATATCATTTTGGGATTCAGCGGACAGGAATTCCTGCAGAACATGCACAATTGTCAAGACAATAAAACCATCGCAGACTTGTGTAACAAACATTTTCTTTCACTTTTTTGACATGGTTAGTTTCCTATCGACATTACGTAGATATGATGCTTGATATATTCAACCTGAACGGCACCTCATACAACACATGTTCTAAACGACTAGATCATAGACCCCATGATTCAAGCATAGCCTTCCTTATTTTTAAATTGCTGTCCAGATGGTGGGAGATTAATTATTAGCGCGTTGTCTTCACGATTAATCATATCAGAATAACGAGATTCACTGCCATTTTTATAATGTGCCCCCATCAAAAAAGTGCGTCGTATGTTCCACCGGCTATAGCAGTTTCGAACCTTAAACTTTTCGATACACAAACCGGCACGCTAACTACTAGGCAGCGCTATATCCAACAATATGTGGAGGAGATGACAGTTGAACTACGTGTCTAAATTTCAGCCTATAAATAATACATATTAAAACCGGCCAAACTGTATTGGTATAGCTTTGAGTAAAAAAGAAGTCAAGGACCTTGGTTTTAAGGAAAAAGGAAATTAGAGCCCCCACATTTGCAATTATTTCACTTTTCTAAATAATTATATCAAAAAATGTCTACATCAATCTTATAACAATTGTTTATCTGTTTTCGTGATAGTATTGTTAAAGAGTATATACAAACTCGTCATCGTTATACTTACTGTACACTAGGGTATGTACTTGCCTGCAAAGTAGAACTGTAAACAAAACTATACAAAAACACTGAGTACGTAACGCCCACTAAAGAGATTGGTGTTCGATAATTCCATCAGATACTGACTGCACTAAAATTCGTTAAACTATTAATATATATATATATGTGTGTGTGTAAAAAGCGCCAAGAAGAAAGCGAACTTCAGTATCTTTAAACGAGCTGTCAACAATATATACTATATCTCATTATTATCATAAAATATGTACACTAATTTGTAACGAATTAAGATATAACGGATATAATTAATAAACAAAGAGGTGACTAATTTATTATTCTGTTACACGGTACCATCCTAGGCTTAGTTCACAGGAACTTTTCTCAAACATGTAGTTTAGCAAATAAGACTCAGACAAGCATATAAATTTCACTGACTATGTGACGTTATACAAGTAAAGAGACGTATCAGATTATTATATGTATAAATAAATATCACGATTTCACAAGGAAGATAATTATCAGAGTCCCAAATAAAATTGTTCTTACTATTATGTGGTGCCTCGGTACAAAACATATTGCAAAACTTATCAAGCTGTATATATATTTGGTTTATTGTACAAAGAAATATTCTGTAGTTTTTAAAGGAACGTAATTTCTATTGAAAAATAAAACACATTGTCGAAAAAAAAATACTTGACTAGGAAAATGGGTTTTATTCCTTAACGAGGGGAATATGCTTTTTGAAGAAATAGCTTTATAAACTAATACTGAGGAAAACTGATTACGTATTTAGATACAATTTTTATATTCTTTTGGTTCTACGGAGCTACACACACACATACAAAATATATAACTCAAGAAGAGCTCTCACCTAGTTGTCATCAGCACAGATACAAAGTGTTTTATGTTAAGCACTGTGGTTTTATCTGATATTTTTATAAACTTGAACAGAGTAACTAACTAAGCCCACACAAAAGAAGAGCCATTTTGCTCATGATGACAAGAGGAGATATTAGCAGCAGATTATGCAAATAAGGTATTCCGATGTGTAGATACATACGTTTAAAAGAATTAAAGACTAATTCATATAATGGATTAAATATTAAGTAAGAAATATCACATAAAATGCAAAGAGTTTTTTAAAGTAATTTTTTAAATATATTCTACCTTAACCGAATAACTTCCGATTTGTGATAAAGTCTATGCTATCACACACCCGACATCCTAAGTATGTTTTCTTTTATTATCCACGGCTAACCTGTTAACCTAGATTATTGAGTTTTTTGTAAACTACTCATTTCCTCTCATAGCCGGACTAGAAAGATACAACATTAATTACCTGTTAGACTTGACTATTCATTAACAACTCAACTAGTCTGATGGTCTGCCTTCAGAAGTTTTCTTATAATCTAATTCTTATCACAGCTGTTACCATGACTAAGTAGTTTGTTTATAATCTATAACTCATCCTGTAAGCCTTCACAGTCCATGCTAATAGGACATTTGAACAATAGATTATAGTTATATAAGTAAGCTTTTTGTAATCTACAAGTTATATGCAACTTGCAAAAACGTTACGTCTTCGGCAGTTACTGCGGGGTCATTTGAAAAAAAAATACCGTATATCAGAGATTGGAAATACATTTAACGGATTTAATCTATAATGAAAAAGATATTATCATGGTATAGTTAGCCACTTCGTGTAACCTTTCTCATCTGTATCAAGCCCCCCAGTGGCACAGCGGTATGTTTGCGGACTTACAACGATAGGAACCGGGTTTCGAAACCCGTGGTGGGTAGAGCACAGATAACCCATTGTGTAGCTTTGTGCATAACTACAAACAAACATCTATATCAAATAGTGCAAAGAAGATCACTTTGTTAATCAGCGTGTTAAATATAATAAAAATGGCCGTGACATCCTCCAGATATTAAATGTTGTAGAAAAAGCGACGACATTCTGTAAATGTGTGAAATGCCACAGATGTGGCTAGGGCATTTCCTGTCTGTTTGAAATGCTCAAAAAAGAGCTATGACATGCTGTTGAAATGACTGACATTATCTGTGCATCATAGGTTGCAGAAATGACTATATTTAAAATACAAAAACTTCACTATTCAAACAATTCTGCTCAAACAGCCAAGAATGTTAATTTACATTTTTATGATGCATCATTTACTGAGTCAAGGTTTTTGTGACGTCAAGGAAACTCTTTTTTCACTTTAAATTATTAGCTCTACTAGTGGTTGTGGCTAAGAGATATCAATTTACACACTGAAACTTTTGTCTGTTAAAGATATTATTGAAATTCATTAGGACTGACACTCACTTTATCGGGTGAGTCACAACCCATATCAACCGTGTTGCTATTTATATAAGGGAGACTAAGTTTCGTTACAATTTGAACAATACATACTAATCCAGCAAGGACAACCAACGATTGTAGTTTATAAAAGCTTGAGTTTGTGTGAAGTAAAAATACAACTGTTTCTGCTATACGAGTAAGTGGATGCAATAAATTACTTGTTCGTGAAAAATATTGAATTTCAGTTTAACGTCTCACATCAAATGTAAATCTTAGAACATAAGAAAGACAGTGTAATTCTATTCTAACATATTACTTGCTAGCAAAATGTGACAAAAAAAATTGTTTATAATTATGATCCGTTATTAAAATGAAAACAAATACATTTCTGTTTAAGAATGAAAAGCATAAAAGAAGTAAGATCGTTTTTTCTTTCCACACTACTAAATACCAAGTAAAAAAAAATCCCGAACAATGGCCCAAGAACAATGAACTATTACACATTTTACTGTGAAGCGAGTAAATTAGTGACAAGAAATATCTACAGATTTTTAAAAAAAGATTGCCAAGATCTTACATTAAAGGATTATTTATGAAACCTAGCTAATAAGATAGAAAAATCAAGGCAAAAAAGAGCAAGTTAATGGTGGATGGTTCAGAGGAATAATATAATAAAATATTAATATTTCAGTGTGTTTATATTATAACCAATTGAATAACGTCTTTAAAATAATATTAATAATATGTTTACATGACCATTTACATAACTTCAAAAACAATGTGGTTATAATATAATATGCCCCCCAATGGCACAGCGGTATGTCTGCGGACTTCCAACGCTAGAAACCGGGTTTTGATACCCATGGTGGGCAGAGCACAGATAGCCCAATGTGTAGCTTTGTGTTTAAACTACAAACAAACAAATAATTTGATATCAAAAACCTTAATCTGTAGAGAAAACTTGTAATTCGAAGTGCTTTAGTTCTTTCAGATCAAATGACACCAGATTGTTAGAGATTAGGTCTTGGGTAAGTTGTTGACAACACTAAAGTCAACTAATTATAATCTCTGTAGATAAAGGTCCCAAACCAAGTTCCACTTGCAATTTTACTGTCTAGAATGCTTTAAAGAAGCTTTAAGAGAGAATACTTTAATCAGGAAAAGTGGATTGATAAATAACAAGACACGAACAATTAAATTGTAGAATGTGTTTATGAAATAGCAATTCTAATAACTTGAAATACAGTTTTGGAAAACATTATTGGTCATAAACTTATTGGTCGAGTGATAAACAGTTTTACCAGTATTGTAACCCTATAATTCTCAGACGTGGCACTGAGCCAACAAAAAGGATGGGGATGAGGAGACAACTCCTATACTGACTGAGCCAGGAGAGCATCTATTGTATTTTAAACAACTGACCAATAGCAATGAAGAATACCAAATTTCACAATATGGCGACAAAAGTCTGCCGCCAATACAGTCATTACCGTTGACTGTACAGACATGACTTCCACAGAACTATTCTAGATAATACTGTATTGTTAAAACATCGAAATAAAAGAAAACCTGGTTACTCTGCTTTTAAATGGTTAGTCTACTTGTATAATTTTTACGCACTGGAAGATAAGCATAATGTTTGAGATTGTAATGGGAGGCTGGCTCTAGTCACCAGGTGTATCATTAAAGAAAGACCAATGGCTTCCAGCTACAAACCCCTCCTGCCAAAAGATTGCTGACTACTATACCTATCCTATCATTAGGATTCTACAACTATGCATTTGTTGCTCTCAGCTTTCCACTTGAGGTTTTTAACTTAAGTAGCTGAGTCGTGAACGAAGATACTGATAGATAACTTTCCAGGTGTAACAATAGAGGGATGAGCAGGATGTAGCAGTCTAGACCAAGATTTTGCTAGACATTTTCTCGAGCAAACCAAATCATTTTCAGCATGAAGAACTCTCTCGGAGAATTAGATCAAATAGTTTTTTAAAAAACAATATTCGCTTGAATATTTACACATACAAAAACGAGTTATTTTCACACGTCTTTTGATACCAACTTGACTAAATCAAGTTCACAATTTACAATCATTGTAAGACAGTTAAATATTGATATACTTGAATATTTACACATACAAAAACGAGTTATTTTCACACGTCTTTTGATACCAACTTGACTAAATCAAGTTCACAATTTACAATCATTGTAAGACAGTTAAATATTGATATACTTGAATATTTACACATACAAAAACGAGTTATTTTCACACATCTTTTGATACCAACTTGACTAAATCAAGTTCACAATTTACAATCATTGTAAGACAGTTAAATATTGATATACTTGAATATTTACACATACAAAAACGAGTTATTTTCACACGTCTTTTGATACCAACTTGACTAAATCAAGTTCACAATTTACAATCATTGTAAGACAGTTAAATATTGATATTCCAAACCACTCAAATAACAATCTTTTAAACTATATATTTTAAACAGCTCGGGACTATGCTAAATTAAACGTATCTTACAGTTTGTGATTCAAATCTTCCTAAAATTATCATACAATGCCTTTTGGAAATAAATGGGTCGGTCACTTAATCCATTCAAGAAACAGTTTTTTTTGGCACATCAGACTACATAAAAACTTAATTTAATTAAATACATCTTTATGGGGGTACACAAGCTTCTCCCTGACTCACGACTTGTGATGACGTTTACATACAGACACACTAGTAAGCTAAAAGCTAATTTACACTTCATCATTCATTTAGTGTCCACGTAACTTGCAAGTGTTGTACTTTGCAAAAGTATAAGTTTGTTTGTTTTGTTTGTTTTTTGAATTTCGCGCAAAGCTACACGAGGGCTATCTGCGCTAGCCGTCCCTAATTTAGCAGTGTAAGACAAGAGGGAAGGCAGTTAGCCATCACCACCCACCGCCAACTCTTGAGCTACTCTTTTACCAACGAATAGTGGGATTGACCGTCACATTTTAACGCCCCCACGGCTGAGCATGTTTGGTGTGACGGGGATTCGAACCCGCGACCCTCAGATTGCGAGTCAAACGCCCTAACCACTTGGCCATGCCGGGCCTCACACGTCTGAAAGAAGCTTATTTTGCTGCACACATATATATTTACGTGATAGATATAACTCGGTATAAATTAACATACCCGCACACCGATATATATACGTGATAGATATAAATCGGTATAAATTATCACACAAAATTTTAACCTGTGGCGCCACCAATATTGCAAGATAAATTTACAAAAATTAATTTCCATGGTGACTGGACCATAGTCCATATACTAAACAATGTTTTAATGATTTTCTAATATTTAATTAGCAAGTTTAACATTTTTCCCAATCAATAAAGTGAGCCGAGTTTATCACATGCTCAGCTAATGCAGATTTATTAATTTCCTGTTTCCCTATTGTAGTTTTATGTCATTCTAATTTAAATTTTAAGTTCTTACATGTTTGTACGATATACACTAAGCCACAATTACATGAAAGTTTATTAATACTACAGTTATCATCCTGTCCTACTTTAGTTTATTTAAAAATTTAATTTTTGTCGGTTAACTAAAACTGTCTCATTCTTCTTGATTTCCTTTTCTGTGTTTCATCATTTCCACTAAATTTTCAGTATCGCTTTCAGCAGATGTTATTTCGAAGTTCACTCTGTATTTTATTTTATTTTTAACAAAATAACCCCAATTCTAACCGCAGTTTTGAATGGTTATATAGTTGGGCAGACTTTTTTCGATTATTTAC
>NW_013667896.1:63458-66598 GCF_000517525.1 Limulus polyphemus | reverse complement strand
TCAATAACTTACGATAACAGATACAATAATTAACTTTTCTTTCTTTCTGTCTTTTTCTTTCTTTCTGTCTTTTTCTTTCTTTCTTTCTCTTTTTCTTTCTTTCTGTCTTTATCTTTCTCTCTTTCTTTCTTTCTGTTTCCTTCTTTCTTTCTTTCTTTCTTTCTTTTCTTTTTTGATTAGATATACCACAGTGGGCAACAATACAAATACCATGTTTTCAGGACGGAACTTACATTCTTCAAAAGCTGGGATACGTTTCAAAAGAGCAACAGGAATTTTCTGGTTAGATTTTCCGACTAACTGACAGGTATGACAATTTTTACAAAACTGAGAAACATCTTGCCTAATTTTTGACATAATTCTGTCACATGTCTTTTTGACACCTAAATGACCTCCCATGTGGATTTCATGAGCAACTTTCAATATTTCAGAACGATATGCTTTGGGAACAAAGATTTGATAAAAAAAATAGACCAATCCTCTGAAGCTAGCACATCTGGTGGCATCCATTTTCTCATAAACACACCATTTTTGAAAAAAATAAGCATTTGGAACTTTTTCCAGTTCATCTTTTGGGAATGCATATTTAAATAGTGAAGAGATCTGTAGTTGTTTTTTTTTGCTCAGCTATCAGTTTACTTTTAGTAAATGGAACTTCACCAGGTGAATCAGATCCCACTCATCCATTGTTGTTACTCACCGAGGTATTGTCAGTAGAACAATCACCCACAAGATCCCCGTCGGATCCTAAAAATGTCTGAGACAAATATATAATATCGTTCTCTGAATCCATGTCTATCATTTGTTTTTGGCTTAATTTTGGTGAAAGAGTGATCGGCTCGTTCACCATTTTTGGTTCGGCAACAATTTTTCCCCCAGCCAGATCGTTTCACATCAACAATGATACACCCTTAATTGGTGGAGTAGGTCTTACTCCAATCACAACTCGTCCCGAAACTAGGTCTGATGATTAATAAACGTTATGAAGAGAAACATGAACAAAGCTACCCTCAATACTTTGAGCAATAACAGACTCACCAGTGGCAGAACTCGAAACTAAAGGTAATATACATTCTAACAACAATGATTGAGTCGCCCCAGTATCACGTAGAATACGTATGGGTATGGGATTGCCAGTGTCATTTGTCAAAGACACAGAACCAAAAGACACAAAAGGTCTAAATTCCTCCCTAATTACAGTAGCCTTTATATCAGTGGCCATATCAACAACATTGGGTGATCTGGTGAAACTACATCCATATGTGGGCACAAATGCACAGGGTGTTGCTTCCTTTTCTTTTTTATTTCTTAAACACCAACAATCAGACATAACATGACCAGGTTTTTACAAAAATGGCAGACAGGCCTTGATTGTTTTAAAGAAGTTTTAACCCAACTGTATGAAGATTTCGAACTAGAAGAGCTGGATATTTTATAAGAATCCTCAATCTCAGTGGATTGAACAGATACAGGTTTTTGCTGGAATGGTAGGAATTTCTTTTTATGAAAAGTGGTTTTATGTGTTAAAGTATCGGAAAGAACGGCTGCTTCTTGTAGTGTTTCAACTTTCTTTTCATTTAAGTAAGTTTTGAGGTCGTCACGTGCACAACGTTTAAATTCCTCAATTAGGCATAATTGTCTTAGTTTGTCGAAACTGTTGCTAATATGCATAGAATTCCACCATTGATCAAAATAAACCTCTCTTCCATGGGCAAATTCCATATAAGTTTGATTATCTTGTTTGCGATAACCTCTAAACTTTTGGCGAGAAGCCTCTGGTACTAACTCGAATGCTTGGAGAATAGCTGCTTTAATCTTATCATAATTCGTACAATCTTTTAGAGAGAGAGTGGCATAAGCTTCTTATGCTTTACCAGTTAAAACACTTTGTAATAATAATTACCATTTTTCGGTGAGCCGTTCCATGGTTTGGGCAACCTTCTCAAAATGTTGGAAATATTTATCAACTTCGTTTTCATTGAATGGGGGTACTTTAACATATCGATTAAGTTCAAAGTTGTCATTTTGCCTTGGTCGATTAGTGTTGAGTCTAATTTCCATTTCTTTCAGTCTAATTTCTTTTTCGGCTTCAATGCGAGCTTGTTCGGCCACGAGACGTTTATTTTCTCTTTCAGCTTCAATACGAGCTTGTTCTTTCTCTTTCTTGGCTTTAATTCGAGCATACTATTTCTCGGTTTCGATACGAGCTTGTTCTTTCATTGGCTACGATTCGAGCTTGTTCTTTCTCTTTTTCGGCTTTGATATGAGCTTGCTCTTTCTCCTTCTCGGCTTCGATATGAGCTTGTTCGAGCTCGAGTTGTTTGAGTTTTAGCTGGATCTCTAATTTATCTTTATTACTCAACCTTGATTGGCTAGTAAGGACACTAGAGTATTCCTCTAATGTTTCTTCGGGCAACAAATCATTTTCGACTAGTATTTCGATAATACGCTTTTTTAATTTATTTTTTCTCATTGATCTTTTAACTTCTAATTCTAAAACTTTGGCAATTTTGAGCAATTAACTTTTGTTACATTTTTGTGGTTATTCGAGAGAGGGTGACTCAAGAAAATCTTGATAATCAGACATGATCAAATCTTGTTGGCACTGATAAATATAAATTCAACAGTGATTTAAATTTTAATTTAGATCGAATTTTGTCTCTGATTCAGATCTCGGACACGAGCCCCTGATTTATTATGTTACGTATTAGAAATTCAAATGGTCTGAAACTGAGTTAACTGATAATTTAAGTTTAGTAGTTAAATTGTACTTTGGATTTAGTATTTAAATATATGCTGATATATCTCCAATTTATGGTTTGCCAACAAGATTGATACACACAGTTTTCTTTTTTAACACAAATAACGTTAGGTAATGTTTTCGTAAAAGTACTAATGTCCAATGTGAATCCACTGAAGTTAAATGGTTTGTAACGTTCGAAATTTATAAATGTTCCTGGTGAAATATTTTAACTTTTCCTATTAATAGGTGTTATAACAATCACAGTTATAGCTTCCGAAGTTTATAGCACAACAACTATAGCAAACCAATAATAGATACACCTTTTTAGCGCGTCGCGTTGGTTATACTTATAGGCGTGTGGAGGTCTTTCCAGTAAATTTCAAGTTTTTAAGAACAA
>NW_013667896.1:61924-63101 GCF_000517525.1 Limulus polyphemus | reverse complement strand
AATATTTTAACTTTTCCTATTAATAGGTGTTATAACAATCACAGTTATAGCTTCCGAAGTTTATAGCACAACAACTATAGCAAACCAATAATAGATGCACCTTTTTAGCGCATCGCGTTGGTTATATTTATAGGCGTGTGGAGGTATTCTAGAAATTTCAGTTTTAAGTAACAATACTGACGCTACATTTAAGCGTTTACGTACATACATATATTGTTGATTCTTACTCTCAAGAATATTCTACAACTTTGGAGAATAGACGGGAGTTTCGCAATACATATTTAACACTATAAGCTATGCATGTTTCTAAATATAAATCTAATCCAAACAAAAGTCGATAGTAAAATAAATATATAACAATAAATCCGTCACATAACGAAATCTGGTGAAATAGTTACAATTTGCCAATGAAACTATTTGTGAGTGTTGGACTGTTACACACCCAAATGAAGAAAAATTGGTTAAAAAGCACTAAATACTATCAGTTGAACATTGCCGTGAAGAGGGAAGTAGTATCAGAGTAATAAACTTAATGTTTGAGCCCTGATCTCGTGAAATAATCGTGTAGCATTTGATTGTTAATACACAAAGCATAAGGGAAATAGAAAGAACCGGACAGACACATATCGAACTGTGGTCTTACAGATCCATAGCCCAACATGCTAATTACGAGGCTAGACCAGTCCACTAATACTTATCCATTCAGCATTTCTTATAAAATGTTCATGTTTTCTGATCCAACTTCTTATTTACTTACTTTTCACATTATATGTGAAAAAATCAAAATTATAAATGATATTATTGTATCTTTTCCAATTTAATCGAAGGCATAGTTAAATTATTTGTGGTTTTTCGTATATTAGGCTTATCCTAAAATTGAGCACAATTTGCTTGATTGGTTTAGTAATGGGCTACTGTCAGTGTGCCGAGTTTTACATCCTGTACATTCAACTCAACTAATTATTCGGTTATTTGTAATAGACGATTATTTCCAATCTCGCAGGGATTTAAACTTGGTTTAAATCTGTGTGATAGACCATATTCAGTTCTGTGGTAATTACCATTAACTTCACTTAAGCTCGTGTCTGCCTGTCTTTCTCTCAGTGTGTTCCTATGGATAATATAAACATAAACATGATTTAAACATTTAAGCTTATATCAAAAGGGAAACCTACAT
>NW_013667896.1:55071-61903 GCF_000517525.1 Limulus polyphemus | reverse complement strand
AAACAACAAGTACCCAAACCTGTGATAGAAAGTAAAACATACTTATAATACAAAACAAGCCTTAACAAACATATAACGCTACATAACCAAAACAGTCACCAGAACACAGATTATAATGTGGGAAATAAAATATGTTCTGATCTTTGGAGGTGACTGCGGAAGTACACATAGCGGTGGAAGTACACTGTCTATCAACTGCGGAAGTACACATAGCGGTGGAAGTGCACTGTCTACCAGCCTTAACCTCCGCTCGCAAAGCCTCACATGTAAAGTATAAAATAGTAAAATAAGAAAATAATAAGACAAAATAACAGTAAAATGTGGATGCTCAAGCCCACAACGTCCCAATAATAGTAAGATGTGAGTGCTCTAGCCCACAATATCCCACAACTACATCACTCTTTACTAACTACATATAGCTAAATGTGGAATGGTGACTGCTCTCATAAGAAAATAAATGAGAAAGAAATCAAGTTCTACCATTTGGGGTGGTGAGTAAAAAAATAATTCCTGAAGTTAGATTCCAGCTCTCTTAATGGAAGTAAAACGTCAAATTAATCAGGTAATATTGGTGGAACAGCAGACAAATTATACTAGAATAAAATCTATACTCTGTTACCTGAATTAATATAGCATCAAATTGTCCAGCCGTATAGTCTACTGTAACTCTTTTATAAGAGCTTCTATATTCGTGTCTATGACGTTAATACACGTATAAAAATAGTGCCAGGACATTTTCGTTTAAACAACCTTATCAAAAAAATGTTTTAGATTTAAAAGATTATCACAAATTTTGAGCATAATATATTTATTCTTATTTCTTGATATCTATGCTTAAATTTCTATATTTGTTACAAAATATTTTAGGGCCCAGCATGACCAGATGGTTAGGGCGCTCGACTCGCAATCTGAGAGGCGCGGGTTCGAATACCCGTTCCACCAAACATGCTCTCCTTTCAGTCGTAGAGGCATTATAGTGTGACGGTCAATCCTACTATTCGTTGGTAAAAGGGTAACCCAAGACTTGGCGGTGGGTGGTGATGACTAGCTGCCTTCCCTCTAGCCTTTCGTTGCTGAATTAGGTACGTCTAGCGCAGATAGCCCTCGTGTAGTTTTGCGCGAAAGTCGAAACAAACAAACAAAATATTTTAACAAATTTATTTAATGTTTGTCTTTCAAATCCACTAAATAGCGAGTTCGAATCCCCGTCACCGAACATGCTGGCCCTTTCAGCCGTAGGAGCTTTATAATGTGACGATCAGTCCCACTATTCGTTGGTAAAAGAGTAGCCCAAGAGTTGGCGGTGGATGGTGTTGAGTAGCTGCCTTCCTTCTAAATTAGGGACGGCCGGCACAGATAGCCCTCGTTTAGCTTTGCGCGAAACTCAAAACAAACCAAACCGATATTTATAGGCCATGCTTTGTCTTATAAAGAGAAATGAATCCTGGAAAGAATGTTGTTGCTTCAGGAGATATTTAAGCAGAGTAGCACGTAATAATGAGAACCATTATCATTAGAGTAAAAGCGACATCTGGTGGCAAATTTAGGATTAAGCTTCAACATATATGAGTTAAACCGCGCTGGCGGTGAACCAAAATGGACAATTTGTAACTTTCTGCTTGCGTGATAAATGAATGGTAGTCTGTATTATTTAGGCGTTCGAACAACTATATGTCAATTGATTTGAGGTAGTTCCACATTCTGCTAACGATACTTTGAGACAGTTGTGGCCAATTTGCAACAGCATAATGTCATTGATGGTTTTCCATATTAGTGAAGCATCCAGATGCCTTCTTTGAATCCTAGCCAAAGTTCATGAAGTATGTGGAGCAGTTTACGTTGGATGACCAGTCATTTGTTTTTCAGATCATATAACTAATCACTAGATGCTTGACTTGAACAGTGAACTGAAGAAGTTTATTTACACTACTTTAGAATAGCATATTTACTTTCTTATTCTCGTCATATTATACAAGTTTTATGAACACAAACGACGTAGGTAAGGATGCGATTCATTCACTTTCTAAATTCAATATACACATACATCTGCTTCAGACAAGTTGTAGAAACTTACGTACTTGCATTACGTAGTACGTGACAAATTACATAAGCCTTTTGAATTATAAAACGTTCACGTTTATTAATCTCCCAGCACAGCATCTCGTTGACGTTTAACATCTCCACATCTTTTTTTAACTAAATGATCTCTTCTTGTCTTAATTGTGTAGTTTTAATTATCAATAAGTTCTAATCAAAATAGTCTCTCTATACATATCGAACTAAAGATTATCCCAGTCATTCATGGAACGAATCTGCCTAACTAGGAATATGTTATGTCATAAAAGAAAAAAATTATAGTAATTAGTATGCATTGATTCATTAGTTTGGTACCCTGTTGTTACTGATATTTTCACGTTAAGCACAACTTTTATAGATTTTATTATACATCTCAGAAAATATTTCAAATTGATAAAATGCCAAGCGCTATTCCAAACACCTGATTACCCCTAGCTAGGGCCTCACGCTAAGAACAGCACTGTCTTCACCTTTGATTTATTTTCGTTTTTGATTCCATATTTCAAGTAAAATTAGTAGAAGAATTTGTTTGTTTGTTCACCACAAAGATACACAACGGGTTATCTGTGCTATTCCCATCACGGATATCAAAACCCGGTTTTTAGCGTTTTAAATCTTGTGCCACTGGGGGAGGGGACGAGCTGAAAAGAAGTAGGCAATTTTGAAGCACACAAAATTAAAGCAGGAAACAAAGATTCAACGAACGTTAATTAAACTAAGATGCTTTAGACAGCTTTATAGCTGTCTGAGGTTAATCAGTTATAAATAACCTGATATTATACGATTCGAGCTTGAATATTTAGTGAATATTAAATGGCGTTAATAAATCATCTATATACCAAGAGTTGCCTGACACACCACCTAGTGGAGAAGTCGATAGTAAAACAATCCTAATATAGGCACAATAGTGTTAAAGTAATAAATAGTGAGTTGCCGAAAACACTTTTAAGACATAAAGGAAGATAAAGAGAGGATAATCCAGTTACAAAACTTATCGAATGATTGACACGTTGTTGTGTTTGCATTTTCAACAAATCAGAGATGTCATAATAAAGGATTACAGGTAATAGTAACATGTATATTTGTAACGTCGTAAAAGTCACGACAATGTCTTACTAAACAGGATAAAGTGGGCATTTGATTTTAGACGAGAGTGGGCTCTTTCCCTGCCGGATCATTAAAGCAACATTAGTTTGTTTGTTTTTTACAAACTGAAGTTTAACGGATGTAAAGTTTTTGCTAGCAACTTAGTCATTAAATTAGCATTAATTTCATCCAAATTGGACGCGCTGATCAACTGACTATAGTAGAAAATGAGGTATTTCTCTTCTTATGGTGCCATCAGTTTTCTTCTTCAATTTGGACGTACTGGTCAACTGAATTTAGTAGGAAATGATGTATTTCTCTTCTTATGGTGACTTCATATTTCTTCTTTAATATGGACGTACTGGTCAACTGAATTTAGTAGGAAATGAGGTATTTCTCTTCTTATGGTGACTTCATATTTCTTCTTTAAGGTGGACGTATTAATCAACTGACTTTAGTAGGGTCTTTCTCTTCTTATGGTGCCATCAGTTTTCTTCTTCAATTTGGACGTACTGGTCAACTGAATTTAGTAGGAAATGAGGTATTTCTCTTCTTATGGTGACTTCATATTTCTTCTTTAATATGGACGTATTAATCAACTGACTTTAGTAGGGTCTTTCTCTTCTTATGATGACTTCATATTTCTTCTTTAATATGGACGTACTGGTCAACTGAATTTAGTAGGAAATGAGGTATTTCTCTTCTTATGGTGACTTCATATTTCTTCTTTAATATGGACGTATTAATCAACTGACTTTAGTAGGGTCTTTCTCTTCTTATGGTGACTTCAGTTTTCTTCTTTAATATGGACGTACTGGTCAACTGAATTTAGTAGAAAATGAGATATTTTCTTACTCGATCATTATACATAGCAACAACAGTATTACTGATGTATTGCTGTTAGATAACAATAACCACTAATTTTGTAATGGCGATCATTTTTAACTTTTGTAAGTTGGCATGCAACTATATTATTCATTCATGCGGGATTTTTGATATAGACGTATGCTAACATACATATACTATATGCTTGTTCTAACAATCCAATAGTCAACATACCGTATCATAAAATAAAACATAAACATAGTAAATAATAAATAGTATAGATTTATTGTTGTTCAGAAAACTACAACTAGTACACAACTTCACTTAGAGAAATCTTTTTCTATACTATTATGTAATTTTTAAGGTTATAAGGATGTGATAATATAACATACTCAAGCACAAACAAAATAAAAGAGAAAAATGAAAGATTGGAGATATTTATACCTTTTTAAATAGCAAAGAATTATAGCAAGACTCAAAACTTTGCTGCCGTTATTTAACGTGAAAGTTTGTAACATTTACATGCTAAAGAAAGCGCTTTTCCATCTGTTTTACTTCCTGCTGATGCTCGCTGTAACCTGTAATTTGTCTCGGCGATCTCTCCTACTCTTCTATATCGATAAATAGATGATTTAGGGTCTCATGCTCTTTCAACCAATCATCCACCGAGACTGCTGACACGCCCACGCGATGTACTCACGTGCAGTATTAATATCTTGAGAAAATTCCACATCAAACTGAAGAAGTATTCTTTACACATCTACTTTTTTTGCTTGCTAAAGGAAGTTTTTCCACGTGAAATGAAGCAACTAGTTATAACTCTGATCTTGTTTCTCTTTGATCGGCCATAAGCAACAGTGAAGTTGTAGTAACGATTCCCCTAGGTTTCTAAACATACAATTATCTATAGGGGTCCATATTGACCTCATCAGTTTTTTAAACAAGATTCTATAAACCATTTATGTACCCAAATGCTTATGGGTTCATGACTTTGTTGGTTACAGGGTAATATGATTTAAACAAAACATACCTTCAATATTACAGTGTATCCCACTTTGTGAATTCACTCAACTAATATGCATTTTGCAGATAAAATAGTTATATAGCTCAAGTTTTTTTGTTTGGTTTTTGGTTAGTTATTTATAATAAGTATTTTAATACGTAACAAAAACCTAACATTACTCAATATGATGCAATAATTCGGTCATTGGTAATGAACGGCATAAAACGAAGTCGCTAATTTGAGGACTAAGAAGATGCAATCATAAGCGTAACTTACAGAGGGTCATATCTTTCAAACTTTTTAGTTAACTGGGAATTGTTTCCGTCACATTTCAGTAGCAATAATATTGTTCTTCTGTTTCGGATATTCACACAAAGGTACATGAGTTCTATCTGTGCTATTCATCTCTAAATTTGAACGAGTCAGCAGCGTCACCCGCGACTCTTGGGCTATACTAATCGAATAGTGGGACTTCGCCATCACTCTTAGAGTGTACGTTTCTTTAGAGTATGTAGCAATCATTCCCATCCATACAGTTACGCTTCTGGTTGCAATAAAGATAGTTGATATTCATCTTCCTTCCCACAAGAAATAAGATGGGTTTAAGAAATTGTTCAACACTGGCCTAATTTGGTTTACTGAAAGAGATGCCTCCACCCAGCCAACCACCCACACCTAAGGATTTTATGGTGTTTTGTAAAAACAAGTTGTGGTAACATTTATATTTTCTGTGTGAATTTGAATCAGAAAAGCCACAGAAATCACGATGGATTTTCACGAGTTGTTTCATTCAGTAGTAACCAACCAAAAGCTGTGCAACAGATCATTCTGAGTTTTAACACAAAGACATCCTCAAAGCCCTGAATCTTCATAAACTTTGTATAAACTTGTATGTACATATATGTAAACAGCGAACTGCTAGCTAACAAAAGCCAAGATCAAACGCACTACATGTAAACTAGAACAAATCCTTCTGCTTGGAAAAGTTAACAAAAGCCAAGATCAAACGCACTACATGTAAACTAGAACAAATCCTTCTGCTTGGAAAAGTTAACAATTCTGTACATATTTTGCCAAAAAGAATTACTTCAATTCAATATAAGATATTAGGAAAGATTACTGTGCTCTTATTGACTGTAATCAAAAGTCGGAACTCACCTATTCTCAATGCATATCTACTACACAAAATTAGTAATAAGCCTGACATAATAAATATGATGAAACTAGTCTGTAAAGATCAGCTGATTTCAAGTGAAACGTGGTCTTACACATGCGCATCATGTTACTAATAATGTAATAGCTTATAATTATTTGTACTTACACGTTTAGACTGATTAATTTTAGAATAACTAGACATCTTGTCACAACATTGTTCAGTTTAATCCAAAGATTACTTTGTTCACAGTCATCTTGTATATTGTTTAGTGAAGGGAATCTCCAGCGTCACAACGATACCCAGTTTAATCCAAATATTACTTTGTTCACAGTCATCTTGTTGTATATTGTTTAGTGAAGAGAATCTCCAGCGTCACAACAATACTCAGTTTAATCCAAACATTACTTTGTTCACAGTCATCTTGTTGTATATTGTTCAGTGAAGGGAATCTCCAGCGTCACAACAATACTCAGTTTAATCCAAATATTACTTTGTTCACAGTCATCTTGTATATTGTTTAGTGAAGGGAATCTCCAGCGTCACAACAATACTCAGTTTAATCCAAAGATTACTTTGTTCACAGTCACCTTGTTGTATATTGTTCAGTGAAGGGAATCTCCAGCGTCACAACAATACTCAGTTTAATCCAAATATTACTTTGTTCACAGTCATCTTGTTGTATATTG
>NW_013667896.1:50747-54698 GCF_000517525.1 Limulus polyphemus | reverse complement strand
TCCAAATATTACTTTGTTCCCAGTCATCTTGTTGTATATTGTTCAGTGAAGGGAATCTCCAGCGTCACAACAATACTCAGTTTAATCCAAACATTACTTTGTTCACAGTCATCTTGTTGTATATTGTTTAGTGAAGGGAATCTCCAGCGTCACAACAATACTCAGTTTAATTTTGATTAGATAAGTTTTCTTGTCAAAATAGACAATGTGTCAGGAAAGGAGTTTCTTACATCTGTATCCGGGTGCTTTTACTTGGGAATATGACCCATTGCTATAAATTGACAATGTAGGAAAGTTGTTGAGTAACTCTTTTATATATAAACAAACTCCTGATACACAAGTTGGTTAACTATTGAAGAAAATTTATTCTAAATTACAATTTGCATATACTTAGAAAGATCTCCTATGTCCGCAAATAAAAATGCAAGGTGAAAATTAATTTTGTACACGATATTTTCAGTCGCAGCTTCTGATTGGTTGATAACATAGCTTCTAACTTTTCAAAAGTAAAAATATTTTTGGAAAATTAAGAGCTAGAAATCTGAAATCCATAAGATGTTTGACTACTATTTTATGATTAATAGAAAAAAATGAGTGATAATTCTGATTTGTGTCAACACATCTAGGCTGGGAGTACACAATACTCTAAAACAAAGTGTGAGATACCAAATTTTGACTTTACAACATACATGAAAATGTTTAGAACGATTTTCATTTTTACAGAAAATCAAGTCAGACCTTCTACTTAAAAGATGTTGAATATATCTTGAAAGACGAGTTCTTTAATATTCTGGGTTAATAAAGTTCAGAAGCATAAGGCACGATAACATGTATATATGTTCGAGTGTGAAAATAATACGACTAAAAAAAAATCTTATCTATAGATAAGATCTTCGCTTTAATTCTACCTAAGGAGGTAATTAATAAATAAGTATGCACGAGAATATATGTGATTTGTAAGAAAAACAACATCAACAAGCAGATAACTTCAAATTATTCAGAGAACAATATTTTCTACGTATCAACATCATTGTATGTTTCAATCGAGAAAAGCTAGAACTACCAAATCTTCCCTTCGGCGAACTTTGTTCCACATTACTCAGATTTTTATTACCGGGTGATAATTCATGAAAACTTTATTTGTCATCATCTTAACATACAGTAATAAAGCCATTGTCATCATCTTAACATACAGTAATAAAGCCAGTCCACTTTAATACACGAGTTCCTATTTAGTAACTTCATTCTCCTGTAAACCAAACATACACAACAGTCACAACAACCAAGCCAGCAATTACGTTGTTATTCACTTTACTGTGGTAAGACGAGAAGAGAATATTTCAACATGATTTAGTCTGAGATATGACAAACTAATGTTTCAAAACATAATCTTCAAAGGTGCTTTTATAACACCTTCAGACGTAGAATAATAATACTTCAGACATTTTACAACATTACTCCAACATGATATCTTCAGAAGGTGCAACAGTACTTTAACACAATCTCTTTAGACATGCCTTAACGATACTAAATCAGGGAAGTTGTGGAAGTTTTAGACTTTGCATTTTTAGGAATATTTTATGAAGATGTTATATATATCCTATAGACTGCTTATAATATGTACATATTCACAAAAATATTGAGACAAGTCTCCTCCCCTGCAATTAATAATGGACCCTTTCCCTACTAAACTAACATCTGAGCTCCATGATGAATGCGTCACTGTATGTTGTTGTTGTTTTATACAGATCAGCAGCTGCCTAAGAAGTCCAGTTCGTATCAAAATGTTGTGGGAGCAGGTGCTCACCAATCTTAAAAGTAGGTGTAACACTGATGGTACTGGTGTATAAAACACTTCCGCCAACTCATACTCAAATCAGACCTGGGTAATTTCGGCTTAACTTTAGTCCAAGTGGACTTTGTAACATCTAATCCATCACTCGTGTCTGTGATGTACAAGGATGAGGTTGTGAACAACTGAATTTATATTTAAATTCAGAGGAGAGTTATAGTTCAGGAAGTCCGTTTAACTCTTAAGAACGTTTACAGTAAGAGAGTACAATTAAGAGGCTTACAGATAACAAAATATTTATTTCATCTACTGATAAGAAAAAATAATACACTAGTTGATAAATTTCAAGTTTTTGTCTCTCCAGTCATTTCAATTAACATACGAATTCAATACACTCATTTCTCATATATTCTAAAAAATCCTTTATTTAACGATACTTACTGTTATTTACGTTTAGTGCAAGAAAGACATAACAGTTACAAATCTAGGGATGACTCATTAGTGAGCGTGTCAGACAATGAATCTGCTGGTCCATCGTGCGCATCCCGTTAATGCAAAAGAAAAGTAATAATAATAAGCGTGCTATTTAGAGTGGAGCAATGAGTGTGTTATAACAAGGACAGTAAAATCCCACTTTTCGGTCAGGCAAGAGCAGCCCGGGAGTTGGTGGTGGGTCCCGTTGACAAGCAGCTTTCCCTATAGACTATGAGTTCAAAACTAAGGACGGCTGGAGCAGATAGCCCTAATAACATAACACCGAGTAATTCAAATGATTTTCCTTTGTTCGGATATTCGTGCAAAGTTACTGAAGGGCTTAGGAAAGAATAGAACAGGTTAAATTAACTATAATAACTTAACTATTTTAACGTTCAACTCATTTCAACTGTATACAAAAGGCCCCATTTTGTTGGATGTTACTCATGGGCCACAGTTCATAAGTCGCTCGTTACAGTTGTTAAATAAAGGTGTCAGGTCTCATGGTGTCACAATCATCAAGGCTTAGGAACAATGACTAACCATCATATGGAGTGATAAGTTGGCCCCCTCAGTCACTCAAAGGTAAGTTTGCAGGTTTATGGTGCTAAATTTCGGGTTTCGATACCTGTGGTGAGCAGAGCACAGAGAACCCACTGTGTAGCTTTGTGCTTAACCAAACCTAACGAAGTGACATGGAAAGCGCTATGGGTGTAACTGTGCTGTAACCATGTGGAGTACTAGAGAAGTATCATTATCTGAGCTTGTTATCTCTGTTTTGAGCTTCATGCAGTAAGTAATATTTAGGACAGCTATGAAATCCTTGTCAAATTGCGACATCCTGAATATTGCTACACTGGTGCAATTACATAATTCACGATGCCATACAATTTTACTGCACATCCTTGCCAAAGAATCCGTACAATACTTTCCAGATTTGACAAGATGGCTGGAGGATCGTATGCGTATAGTAAACAAAGGAGTAAAGAATCATCTTTCAGACATTATGACAAATTTTCTAGAATCACGAGATGTAGACGCTGCAACCATTTTAGAAGGTACGTTCCGATGTCTAAGAACCTTACTTTAAATACACTTCCTGAAGTGAAAGAAGTAATACTTAGAAAAAGTTGGGTTTTTCCTCTCCAAACCCAAAGAAATAAGTAATTCATGATTGTTGCAAATAAATGGTAATGTTACATGTCGTGACAACACCAAGTAGAAGGATGTCTTAAGACTGTCACGTGCCAACTTGCTTTGTCGCGCTCCCTGCTGGGAAGGTGTAACTTTGTGGTTAATTTTCCATTTACGGACTTATAGTAAATTTAAAACTCAGAGCCCAGTAGGGCGTAGGTTAACGCCTATAAAATTACACCCCACCTATAAATTTTAAAATGAACCACAGGGCACTGTAGTTACTATTTATTTACACTTGATCTAAGGTCCTTTTTAACGTACATTCTGAGCGTTTACCTTTCATAATTTTATATACACATAAAGACACCGGTACATACATAAATAGTTTTTATCATATTATATTTGGGTCTATTAATATCATCAACTACAGTTAAAAGCAGGCTAGATGCTGTGAAATCGCTCCGTGTTAAATAAAAACAACAACAGAGAAAATTTTGTCACTTTTATTTTGTGTTTATATATCTATCTATCATGCTTGAGAAAATGAC
>NW_013667896.1:47174-49747 GCF_000517525.1 Limulus polyphemus | reverse complement strand
AGTTTTTCTACTCGGGGGCTATTCGCTAACCGTCCTTAATTTAGCAGTAATAAGATAGAGGGAAGGCAGCTAGTCAACACCACCCACCGCCAGCTCTTTAATACACTTTTACTGACAAATAGTGCATATTATATCGTCACATTATATCGTTCCCACTACTGACCTGTTGAGAAAGACATATGTATCATTATATTTGAAATGGTATAGCAATGAATTATAGTTACACTTAACTCAGCTTAAACTAGCTTATGGTATACAGTGGTGTGTAAAGTTTATACCGTATTGTATATTATAATGTCCTAGGAATATCATAATTATAGGTTATTGTTAAGGAGAGAAAACTTCATGCATATATAATATTGGTTAAAATGTCGTATCTGTGCTAGCTGTTAATATTTTTGAAATGATAGACGAGTACATCATCCACCGCCAACATTTGGGCTACTTTAATCGAATAATGGGATTTGACTTTTATAACTCACCCACGGCCCAAAAGTGCTGATGCAGCAACGGGACACGAAACATTGACTCCTTTGTTCACAGTCTGGCACGCTAATCAGTAGCCCATACATGAGAGGGAGCGTCAAACAATTTACTTGGAGATGCATTAGAAGCGTGCAGAACAAAATTAATAATTGTTACAATGCTTACCATTCTATAGGTTTGAACTTAGCTATGGCTATTAGAACACAAATAATAGTTACCATTCTATAGGCCTGAACCTAGCTATGCCTATCAGAACAAAAACCACGCTTATCATTCTATAGGCGTGAAACTAGTTATGCTTATCAGAACAAAAATAATGCTTACATTTCAATCGAAATCTTGCTATAGCCATTCTCATCAGAAAACAAAAACAAATAAAAAACATCTTGTTTAACAATATTAGAAATCAATTTAGCCATGCTTCATTTCCAGCAAAAAAATGATATTTCTAATTTTGGGGATCAAACTAGTCATGTTTTCAGACGAATGGCCTCAGATGATGTTTTTTAACCTGTAATTACATTATTTGATTAAGAGTTAGACAATCGTGTTAATTGATTAAGGATTAAATAATCACCGTAATAAAGTTAATACCATTACTACATTCCAACACCTGTCACTGATTATCACTTTACGTTAAAACGAAAAAACAATCTCATCAACAGCGGTGTGGTAAACGATAATCATTCTAAAATAATCTGAAATTAAGGTATATATATTGTCAACCTGAACGGCACTTTATTTACCACTTATGTTAAACAGAGAGGTTAGTGAACATTAATGTTCAGGCATAACCATTACTAATACTTAGAAATGCTGGTCAAAGAAAGGACAACCAGTCAACAGCATGTGCCGTCTACGCAGCAGTTTTTAACTGAATAGTAGGATTGACTATTACATTTAACATGCTCCCACACCTTAAAATGTGGAGCTCGAACCTTCAATCTTTCATTTCGCAGCCCTGTACACCAGTACAATAAAATATAGACTTTTGACGTAATAATCAAATGTGACATCACCTGTGTTAAATCTGAACTTTGTTCTATTGTTATTTTTACTTATATTGGCAGATAGAGCATGAAAAGTGAAGCTTCCTCAATACTTGATCTAACACTTTAATGAAACCGTCTTTCCCAAACGAGCAGGGGCGCGGGTTGGGCTTTAGATTTCGGAATTAGCGAACCGGGTTCGAACCTGAGTTACAACAATATGCTTCCCACACTTTCAGTTGCGGGTGTGCTATACGAGTAACATTCAATCACTTAGCTTGGGTGGTTATTGGTAGGATGCTTCCACTGGTCAGCAGTTCAAAATTACAGACGGCAGCAGATAAGCAGAGTAGATTTGCCGTAAATGCAAACACTCAAATGGGTATTTTTAGATTTGCCGTAAATGCAGACACTCAAATGGGTATTTTTAGATTTGCCGTAAATGCAGACACTCAAATGGGTATTTTTAGATTTGCCGTAAATACAAACACTCAAATAAGTATTTTTAAATTTGCCGCAAATACAAATACTCAAATGAGTAGCCCCCAGTGTCACAGCGGAATGTCTTCCGACTTACGACACTAGAAACCGGGTTTCGATACTCGTGGTGTGCAGAGCACAGATACCCCCTTTGTGTAACTTTGTGCTTAACTTCCAACAATAAATCAAATGAGCATTTTTATTGATGAAATGATTAACGATTATTAACGTGTTTAGTCTTTGAACATAAGCATAACTTTCATTCATATTTAACAATTATATCACTACGAATACATGAATTGTTCGTGTATACCTTAAAGTATCACTCTTACCGTCAGCTGCAAAAAAACTATGTAGATTTAAACTACGGTCCCCTTTTTACATGATCTATATGAAACTATCTGTAGACCGTCAATTTACTTATCTTACAAGAATTATACGAAAATACGTGTAGAACTTCAAAATATTGCGTCTATATGCACTTCTAGAAAATCTAACCACTTTATTAGGAGTATATCTCTTTCAGATTTGTATCTGACCTGCGCTGCAGATGCAAATTAGGTTAATCACATGATGTGTTAGATGATTCTTGCAGAACTATTAGTGTTTGTTTGTTTG
>NW_013667896.1:44384-46542 GCF_000517525.1 Limulus polyphemus | reverse complement strand
AGCATGTTGGTGGGACGGAGATTCGAACCCGCGACCCTCAGATTGCGAGTCGAGTGCCCTAACCACCTGGCCATGCCGGGCCTAACTATTAGTGACTGAGACGAACACAGATATGTGAAAAGACAAAAATATTAAAATGTTCGAAGGAGATATGATAATTGCTATACGTCTAACAGGTGCCATAGTGGCCAAGATGGTTTCATTGGCAGGTTGTTCCAAAACATCTGTCATTATAGTTTATCAGCAATGGAAAAGGTGAATAAAATATCTGCTTGAAGGGGGAATTATGACCGCAAAAATATAGCGACAGGAAGTGGAAAAAATGTGGTTAGACAGAATGGTAAAGTTCAATCATCATCAACAACACACCGACTGGCAGACATTCAGTGCAGTGCAATACACACCACGTTTTTATCTTGTTGCTAACTGAGTAATGTGGTTTATGCAACGATGTCCTACTGCCATAGTTCATTTGTTGCAACGTTCTTTGTAGGTACAGCTAGAGATGAGTAAATAATATACTAATAAAGCATGATCAAATATGATGCGGCCAATAATTCACGTTTTACCCTTTTTTCTTTCTTGCAAAGGTGAGAGAAGACGTATTTGGAAAAAGCCAAAAGAATAACTTTCCCATCTTGTGTGATTCCAACTGTCCAGATATTTAGTGGTGGATTCTTCGTTTGGGGCATATTTTCCTGTCATACCCTCGGCCCCTTTAGGAGGAATAATGAACGCCACAACTTACCTCAGCATCATTTCTGATGAAATTCATCCATCAATGATTCATGTATGCCCTGATAGAAACAACTATTTCCAATACAACAATTCTTCTAACAGTCGTTCCCATATTGTGCGTGTATGGTTTCAGAAACATTGCTACCACAAACCGCGGATCTTAATTTAATTGAGCATCTGTAGAATTCATTTAAAATACATATTCGCCATGATTATCATCTACCTACCTCTCTCCACAAATTACGTACAATATTAATGACCTAATGGTGAAGAAGCTCTCGGAACACCTTCCAACACTTATGGATTCCATGTCACGTCGTCTCATGGTTGATAGTTGTGAAAAAGGTGGTCCAACCCGTTATCAGATATAGCTCCTAATAAAGTGGCCTTACCCTGTACATGAGTTGCGCAGAAATATCTGCATACCAGCTGCGGTATGATATGAACTCCACGGAAACCTACAGATTATTAGATCATTTATCACTGCCCAACATCATTATTAGAGAAGTCGAGTTGTGATGTTTAAACACCTTTCATAACCTCCAAATACCAAGAAAACCAACAGTATAAACCCATATTTAAGCAATCGAAACTTTTCGTGGAAAGAAACGAAGTTTCTGGATTTTTTCTTTAGCGTGTTTATGATGACTAATAGTATACCTTTGGTTTTTAACACGATCTGAGCCATTTATAGATAACATACAGAAGTACGCAACACTCAACAAATCGGGACAACGATCAAATTCTGGACACGAACGAGCCTAGATAACAAATAGCTGCGCGTGAAAGATATGATTCACCTTTTTTTTTTTGTATCTTATAATAATTATCTTGTAAGCCGCAAGCTCAGACATCTAGTATTCATCATCAGTGCAAGAACTGGTCTTTGACAAAAATGTATTTAGCGGGTTGTGTCAGAAACGGTTAACAGCAGAGACAAGCAGTTTACAGTGGAGAGATTTGTTTGTTTGTTTTGAATTTCGCGCAAAGCTACACGAGGGCTATCTGCGCTAGCCGTCCCTAATTTAGCAGTGTAAGACTAGAGAGAAGGTAGCTAGTCATCACCACCAACTCTTGGGCTCCTCTTTTACCAACGAATAGTGGGATTGACCGTTACATTATAACGCCCCCACGGCTGAAAAGGCGAGCATGACCCACAGATTGCGAGTCCAGCGTCCTAACCACCTGACCATGCCGGGCCCAGTGGAGAAAAGAAAAAAGAAAGAGTATCTACTATGTTAGAGCGGAAGTAAAAGACAATCGTTAGAGTATCTCTCAATATGGCCTTAAGCTGCTGCTGATAACTCATAACTAAGTAGTCAATTCAGTCGCGGTACTAATTGAAATGCATAGAAAATTAGATTAATAAAAATCATTAAATGCTATACTTAAATATTTTTATCCAACTATCATAAACTTC
>NW_013667896.1:40494-43431 GCF_000517525.1 Limulus polyphemus | reverse complement strand
AAAGATTTGATTCACCTTTTTTTTTTTTTTTTTATTTTTTAAAAATTATCTTGTAACCCGCAACCTCAGACACCTGGGATTCATCATCAGTGCAAGAACTGGTCTTTGACAAAAATGTATTTAGCGGGTTGTGTCAGAAACGGTTAACAGCAGAGACAAGCAGTTTACAGTGGAGAGATTTGTTTTGAATTTCGCGCAAAGCTACGCGAGGACTATCTAATTTAGCAGTGTAAGACTAGAGAGAAGGTAGGTAGTCATCACCACCCACCGCCAACTCTTGGGCTACTCCTTTACCAACGAATAGTGGGATTGACCGTTACATTATAACGCCCCCACGGCTGAAAAGGCGAGCATGTTTGGACGGGGATGTGAACCCGCGACCCGCAGATTGCGAGTCCAGCGTCCTAACCACCTGACCATGCCGGGCCGAGTGGAGAGAAGAAAAAAGAAAGAGTATTTACTATGTTAGAGCGGAATTAAAAGACAATCGTTAGAGTATCTCTCAATATGGCCTTAAGCTGCTGCTAATAACTCATAACTAAGTAGTCAATTCAGTCGCGGTACTAATTGAAATGCATAGAAAATTAGATTAATAAAAATCATTAAATGCTATACTTAAATATTTTTTATCCAACTATCATAAACTTCAAAGAAAAGCTTTAGCCGAACTTTACTTAAAACCTAGAGATGGTCTTGACCTAAAAGTGTTCAGAGTGAATTTTATACCTCCAGAACTTGAATATTATAACTCACGTCAGCCATTTTAAAGGCGGGAGTGACGAATTGATAAATTACCCGCTGTCTCTCAAAGACTGGTATTACAGCAGGATAATTACACCTCCACAAAGCATTCTTTGTGAAATATATCAAATATCCAGAAAGGTGAAAATCTTCATAACTTATATTTGTTTTATGCACATCTGCTCTTTTGATAAGTTGCCAATGATGTTACACTTAACATTTAAGGAGAAAATAAAAGACAAAACAACGAAAAAACATCATAATAAAATGGTATCAAATACAAACTGATTTGTATGAAACTACTAATAAACAGTTAATTTCCCTTTAAAGCTTTCCTACTTTAAAACAGGAATACAGTTCAAACTTTTAATATCACGATGTAGAACTGCAGTCTTTTCAAAAGTCCGAAAGTTGTATGAAAAACAAAAAATGGCATACTATATACAGTGTAAGCCAGCTGGGGAGGCAGAGGGGAATTAAAAGTTACAGTTATTAGATTCGATTGAATCATTACATGAGAAAGGGTTTTTAATATGTATTACTATAACTGGAGAACGAATTATACTCTAGCCATTGATTTACGTTAAATTCAATTTATGTGGTTATTCAGTGTCATTGAATTTTCGATGGTGTTCAGAGCTTTTTGTATATGTGTTTCATATCATGTTTTACAGAATTTATTATTTATTACAGACAAAAAATATTGAAATGTAAAACAGAACATTGCTTACTCTTCTCTAAAGTTCAATAATTATTATTGAAAACTTTCTGGTGACGTTTAAAAGAAATTAATATATTTCTTACGGGAAAGAAAAATTGATTGATTGATTTATTTGCGCAAAGCTACACAAGGGCGTTCTCCGCTAGACGTATCTAATTTTCAACTAATGAACTAGAGGGACGGCAGCTAGTCAACAGCACAAACTGCCAACTCTTGGGTTGTTCTAATCGAATAGTGGGATTTGACCGTTACTATTATAACGCTCCCACAAACCCAAAGTGCGGAATGCACTTGTGTGTGGTGTGAATCATATATTCTTGTTTCCACAGCGTTAACGTGTCTGTCCAGGAAAGAAGAAATATTGTGTAGGTTTAGCTCTGTGAATAATGATAGTGGTATACACTTCCTTTTTTCACAATTTGTAACAATATTTTCTTGTGATGTCAAAAAATGTAGCATCAGCCAACTAAATAATAAAAGTATTAAATATTGTAATTAAGGGGTTATTAAAATTATTTGAACTCCAAATCTGTCGCATGCGCTACCGACAGAGATACAGTGCTAGTCCAAAAGCACTTGTTCATAAGAGATTTTAAACTACTCAAACTACTACTGAAGTATATTTACGTGCAAATCCATAACAGGGCCAGTGGCGCAACGGATAACGCGTCTGACTACGGATCAGAAGATTCCAGGTTCGAATCCTGGCTGGCTCGAGTATTTTATCAATGCTACATTTGGAGCATTGTGTTCTGTTTTGGGCTTCTTATATTAGAAAGGACATTGAATTGTTGGAAAGGGCTCAGAGTAGAACTATTAGAATGTTTTACATTTAGATGAACATTTACCAACATAAGGCAAAGTTATAAATCGGGAGTATTTGGAAATTTTATAAGTAGGTGATAAATCGAAGGTTTGATTGTTCAAAATGTTACGAATTATTTTATCAGTAACGTGTATCGGACAACAACTTGATGTAAAAATCCTTTGATATTATTAAACTCTTTACGCACAAATTCACAAGTACTTAGAATTCTGTAGGCAGGATGAACCAAGATCTTTAAACATAGTTGGTATATTCTTGTGAACTTAGAATACAAGCCCGTGGATTTTTCCTTTTTTTTTGTATACTTCACAATTGAAGTTACCATCACTTTAATGAATCAGTGTACACAAAAATTATCCTGTTGTTGTTCAACGGTAAATTTTATGCTGTAATGTTACTGTCGAAAATTTGTGAGAAATGATCATAGTTTATAAAGATGGTGAAAGTGTCTTCTACATTCATATGATAATATATTGCGAACACTTTTATAACTATCTGTAGTAATTTCAGATCGAACTGATTTCCCGACAGTTTTTCCGATAGAAATACCCGCGAATAACAGAAAGTTCGGCCCAATGATTTAAGAGATGAACTTCCTGAGTGAGAGCATTCAGCCCCCCCACTGACACAGCGGTATGTCTGCGGACTT
>NW_013667896.1:24191-39613 GCF_000517525.1 Limulus polyphemus | reverse complement strand
GGTTTCGATACCCGTGGTGGGCAGAGCACAGATAGCCCTTGTGTAGCTTTGTGCATAATTAAAAACAGACAAACAGACTGAGAGCATTCAACTGAGTTTTAAAACTTAGAATGGAAATAGTGTAAATAAGAGAACTTGGACACTTTAGATAAAATGAACAATATTTGCTACAACACATAACCACTGAAAAATTAGCGCGTAACCATGTATGACAACGGACAGTTCTCACTCCGAGTTATGCCACCGTTAGTCCTGGAGTTTTCCTTCCTGCGAGATGGATCACCTCAATGCTAAGATGATGATCGAACTTCGAAAGGTCTTCTTTCTGAAAAATTGGGAGCATACTGGTGCAAAAAAAAAGCACCTGGATTTCAAACATCAACTTGTTTTCTTTGTCCAGTGGACAGCGTCACATTGTGGTTTCTATTTCCTCACAGCATTTGTCAGCTGTCAGATTCTATTGACGGCAAAGTCCAACCAGCAAAGGATATTCCAGTTTTAAAAATTTTAACCCAGTCTCAAAATAGTATGAAACGCTCTTGCGAGCAAAAGACGTCATCTAACAAAAAACAAAAACAAAGGGCTAAGGTGGCTAGATCAAGATAATATTAGACACCTTGAACCACGTGTTGCCGCCATGACAGTGCGGAAACTAAATAATCAATAATGTAAACAGATTATATCACTATAGTTGGTATTAGAACACAGAATATCTACGTATCACACATCCAAAGTGAATGTTGTGACGAATTTGTTATTATATATTTATTTTAATATCGACATTGTTTAGATTACGTTTATATTTTAAAACATGCATAGCTTATAGTATTAAATATGTATTGCGAAACTCCTGCCTATTCTCCAAAGTTGTAGAAGTTGTGTGCGTAAACGCTAGTGTTAGCGCCAGTATTGTTACGTAAAGCTGAATTTTCTAGAAAGCCTCCACACGCCTATAAATATAACCAAGGCGTCGAGCCAAAGAGAGTATCTATCATTAGTTAGCTATAGTTAGTGTGCTATAAACTTCGGAAGTTATAACTGTAATTGTTATAACGCTTATCAATCGGAAAACTTTAGATATTTGACCATGAACCTTTACAAAGTTCGAACATTACAAATCATTTAACTTCAGTGGATTATCATCAGACATTAGTATTTTTACGAAAACATTATATAAATTCATCGTGGAAAACTCGGCGTGTGTGGCTTGTAAATAACGAAGGACAAAGCTAGCTAGCTCTCTGTTAAGTGAATTATACTCACGTCAACTCGTAATCAACTAGCTCATCGTGAACCTTCGATAAGATATCGAAGAAGTTCCAGACTAGAAAGAAGACTTTATATTGCTTGTAAATTTGGGAAACTTTTGTTTATAAATCATTGTTTGTAGTAACGATTTGTAATAACTGTTGTTGTAAATTGTATTGTTGTTTGTATATTAAAACATATTTGTATAAAAATAAGAAAATTATGTGTATCAATGTTGTTGGCAAATATCATAAACTGACTATATATCGGCTTTTACTTAACAGCTAAATCCAAAGTACAATTTAACTACTAAATTTAAAGTATCATTTAGCTCGGTTTCAGACCATTAGAAATTCTAATACGTAACAACATATATAACTTACCTTTGTCCTGCACCAATTAATCTCTGTCGAAAAACTTGAAAGGGAATTGCACAAGATGGGTTACATGGTCAGTCTGTTGATATAAAACCTCTAATAACATAACATTTGGACAGAAGCTCAATGTAAGAATGTGGTTTGGTTAGAAAAATCATCTCATAGACTTTTGTCATTCATACAATAATTTTGGCAACAGTGAATAAAACAGGTATTAAATGCCAGTATTATGAGACTGCCTCCTCTCTCTTGCATGAAAATGAACTTCACCAAAGTACATTCATGTGTTGATAGTTTAACTGTAACTGGCTGTCCTCCACGCCAAGCCAACGTAGTGTCTATAAAAGTATTATTCCCATTATTAGTGTGATGAATGCATTTATAGCTCCTAGGATAGAAATGCGAAGTCACAAACGTGTATAAGTCAAAGTTTGGCTGATGAAAGCTACTCCATGTGACAAATTGTATGTTTCATTGGAAGCTGTATAAAAACTCTGAAGAATGTATGTGAAACTATTACTGTTGATAATAGAAGCGGTCGATGTAGAAAGCCCAAACTCTTCAGAAACGATGTTAAGTAACTCAAAGCATGCTCTTTATGTGATGAGGGATAATCGAGTAGAGGTCTTGCCAATAGTCTAGTTTTAAGTACAGGTATGAATATGTTATCTCTAAAACACTAAGATATATATCAGTGTGAAATGATCTCAACAGATATGTAACTGCTTAAAAACCACTGTTTAGGAAAGTTAGCCAAACCAATAGGCTGAAATGAGTACTAGACTTCAAACGATGGATGAACAAAGCTGAAGAAGGATACTCTTTACATATTAATTTAAATCTATGACAACAATCAACGATAACTTATTCTATGTATGAGAGGAGAATTGCATTAGGATTAACAGAGTGAAACATGTTTGGGAACTAATAAAAGTGTAATCTGTATTTCAGCCCACGATGTTGAAGATTTACGTAGAATTAACAGTATCCTAACTGCTAACAAGTTCAAGCAGATTCTTATCCGTTAAATCATTTCCTGCTAACCAGACCTGTTTGAGCAAATGGGGTGAAATAAGCCAATAAATTTATTGGTTCTTCTTGAAACAGTTTTATATTAAAAAGCAATAGTAATCTTGTTAGAACTATGTTGATACCTCATTTAAAGAATATTATCATGTTGAGAAGAGGACATGAACAGACTACTAAAATCATATCTGATATAAAACTTTAGATTTACAGGAGAAGCTTAAAATTTTAGTCTTCTTTCTTCTGGTACATACACAAGAAATCCAGATGATTAATTCAGGTATTTAGAATTGTTAGGGACTTTGCCATTACTTTTATGAATGGTCTGTTTGAGTCGTGGAATGAAAAGTTGGGAGGCGTAAATCAGAATACAAGCAATAATAACACGGTTTCAAAAGCTGCAGACTTGTTCTTTGCAAGTTTAATTTCTGCTTAGAGTTATAAATTTGTATTTTTCTTTTTGGTTGTTGATAATGTGTGCCTATTTTGAATTCTTTTAAACTTTTATTGGATGGATATATGGATATGAAAGATAACATTTAACACGAAATATGAAAAACAAGAGACAATTTAGTCCCTGAAGACTGTTGTTGTACATCCGGTCTCAACAAAAGCAAAAATTAAAATACCCTCTTTATTTTTCACAAAAACATCGATTCCCCTTTAAAGTCATGTTAAGTGTCTGCCTCCACTATTGCCAATCGAAGTTTTGAGGGGTAAAATGATTTTCAGTCCTCTGACTTTTTCCTTGTCTCTTCATTTCTAACTGCAATCCCATTCCTAAAGGTATTCATAAATGTAGTTAAATAATGAACGAATGATAACGTATAAACTTTACAAAACAAGATACTAGAGAAGTTAAATATATAGAATTGTACCGGGGAAAATATTTTTCTATTAAAAATAAGAAAAGAATACTACAGCCAAAAAATCAAGTGAATATGAAGGGTTTTGATATGTAAATTTCAAAAGGAGGATGAATAACAATACTGATTCTCCAAACACTTTTCATGTTAACTTATTGTGGAGGAAAGAAAATGGCTGAAGCGCTCAATAACTTCTTTAAATTTGTTTTTATTGATAAAGAAATGATTCCTAATATGATCAGTCTTTAGAGATTAGGAAAATTTTCCTTGAGTTACATTTTTGTTGAAGTAAAAAACAGTTTTAAAAAGTTTAGGACTTGTTTTTCGAGTGAGAAAAGCACTGGTGTTATTAAAAACTGAGAAGTTAATATACGTTTTTGAAAAAGTTTGTGTTCAGATTTGAAGAAGAGACCTAACAGAAGACATCCGCACACACATCTTAAAGTAGAAAAGCTACTATAATTATCAATAGGTGTGATATTACATCGTACTAACATTAATAACAGTATCACTTTTACTGTGGTGCTGTATCATCCTAACCTTTACTATCTAACAATCATGGTCTCTAACTTGGTGTTACACGTCATACACCTATTGTACCTTTGGTAGAGGCATAGTTAGTAAAGTATGTTGATAACATTAAGCTCTTGGGTATAGCCGTATTTAGGATGTTGAGATATTACAGAATGGTTTAGATCAATTAGTATGTTTGACAAATTCCCCTTAATCATAGTAAGTAAAAGGTAACGCTTTTGAGTTATCATAATTAGGATCGAACATTTAATATAGATGGTAACCAACTCAATAGCTTGACTAAAGAAAAGGATCTTAGCATATTGATAGATAAGACACTCAAGCCATCGAACCAATTCTCTGTTGCTAGTGTAAAGCTAATATAATTTTAGGGTGTATTTATATACATGCTGATTCTAAATCACAAAAGGTAAAAATCTTTCTGTATAAGTTACTTGCTAAACTTGAACTGGAATACTGTGTAAAATGATATTGACGTATTGGGAAAGAGTTCATAGGAGGGCTACTAGGATGATTCCTGGGGTGAAAGTGTTATCTTACAGGGATAGGTTAAGATATCGTAACTTATATATCGTTAAGCAAATAAGATCAAGAGGCAATCTTATTTAAGTTTACAATATTATCCAGATGATCGATAGGATAAACGTCAATAGTTGTTTTCTGCTATATTCTGAAGCTAATAGGACGAGATGACACAGGTTTAAGACTTGGAAAGAACGAGATAAGTTCCAATTAAGACAGTCTTATTTTTCGAGTGATTGACTTATGGAATGAGTTGCTGTCGGCAGTGGTGGAGGCCAGCAATTTACAGGAGCTTAAGAGGAGAGTCCTGAATAATATAGGACGGATTTACATTTGTCACTTTTGTCAAGGATGGGTGTATAAGAACGGCCTTAAAGGACCAAATTATTTCTTTTTATATGTAATTTTATGTTATGAAGATTCCAGACAGCTTTACGGGCAGTTTGGTCCTTTCATGATAGCAAAGATATTAACATGCTGATATAGTATTCAAGTAGACTCTTGTCCAGCAGAAAAAAAAACAAGGGCTTCCATTAAAATGCAGGTTAAGGATTGATAAGCAAATTCTAAGCCACCCCAAGCCAGTTTGTACAGGTTTCTGTAGTAGCTGTTTGAGTAGATGAATTTCCTAGAAGCCCATACATAAATGCTAGCATGCTAGCTTGAAATTCAAGAACACTGGCTGTAGTACGTAACCTTCATCTCTGTAATAGGATTAACATATCTTTATGACTTTAAGACATCCGGTTAACAGGAACGTAATTAGGTACAAGTAGAAACTCCACGGAAATTTAGAAATATTATCTGTATATAACAGGATAAATATATGTTTTATACTAATTATTAAAAGGTGAGACTAGTAATTATAGCAGCTTACGACACTGAAAAGAGAGCAGAACCTATTAAAATGATAACTTAATTTTTTTGTGAATTCATTCAAAGTGGCGAAGTGTCGGTAAATTGGAGATTAGTCAACATCACACCAATTTTTGAGAACTAAAAAATCTCGATAATATTTTAAAATGCGAAAAGTGTTAGGCTTATCAACGATAACAACATAAAATTGATTTAGAATATCTTAATTATAGTATCACGCTTAGACCCAACCCTATTAGTACTACTAAGTTATTAGTTAAAACTTAAGCGTTAGGGTTAATCTTTCCAGAATGTATACTGCAGTAAAAACAAAACATTTATCAATTGGACTGTTACAAACTTAGACCAGAATGAAAAATACATGATATGAGGAACTCACGAACTTGGTAAATAACATACTCATACACACAAACAGCTTCAAATGGGTAACTAATTTTATAAGTGCCCTTTTTGATAACTTGGTAATTTTGTGTGTGCGTATTCTTTATAGTGCGAAGAATATTGCAAAATTAAAAACAAAAACAAATACAAACCACTAACATTTCAAGGAGTCATATAATAAATTACTATTAAGTATTATATTCCTACCGTTGTGCTGACGACTATGTTGGAAATGTTATTACTGTTAAACGTGATCTCTTAAGATTCAAATAAAAACGCCCTCTAGTGGAAAAAGCTGAGCAGGAAGCCGTCCCATGATGAAATGCCCTCTTTAGGTGGTAACTGCTTATAGACCCGCCTAGCAAGATTTTAACTTGCTCTCCTATTTGCAACAGGACAGATAATGATAGCCTAGAGTTTTCTTTTTTTTTCTTTCCTTTTTTAATCTGACTGCTGCATTTGTTAGCCCTTGATTTACACACAATGATCTTTACGTATAAGGACAGTTACTGCAAAAACCTCACTAAGGAATACTTACTTATTTTACATTGAAGAGGTTTTAACTATATATAAAATTAGAGCAATCCTTGAGTGTGTAGAATAAAGTGCGCCATCTGCATACCAGTCAAGGAACTGAAAAGTGTCTGTTACAATAGAAATATTCCATTATATTATATGTGAAACAAAGTAACAACGGAGGGAAAATTTCTGTACGATTCATACATATATATATTGTTGGCACATACCGGTCATACAAGGACGCTGTACAGAACAATAAGAAGCCTGTGACAGACCAGCATGCATTTCAAAATATCGTCGTAAACATGCAGGTAAGAATATAGTTTTTTACAAGCTATTTTGTGTATACGGTAGGTACTCGGTCCTGATTCGATGCTTGATAACTTGTTTATTAATGATACTTTCATAGCAAGTTTTTTCCGAAAAATTCGCATGGGTTTAAAATGTATTTTTATGGATTTATTATCATATTCATTTGAGAACGTCACGCAAACTTCAGTCCTTAATAATCAGATGGACATAGACTATTCCACAAACTTCCATTCTCAATAACCAAAGACTGCCCTAAACTATTTTACAAACTTCAGTCCTTAATAATCACAGATACACCTTGACTATTCAGCCAACTACAGCCTTTTTTAGGTGATGACTTAACCGTTTACCAAGCTGACTTAATGAGGTCACACAGTTCAAAACTTCAGTTTTTCATATAGTCATGTCATGAAGAAATATGCAGATCAGGACAATTTATAATTCTCAGTACAATCTGAAATGAACATTAGTTAAAAATTATATAAATAATTTGATTATTCACAAACATCTGTCTTTAGAAAGAACTTCGGTGCCAAGATATCTTCGACTACTTTCATATGGACTATACAGTGACTTCAGATCCGCCAAACTGTTAAACGTTTTACTGAAGCATGCAATAATAACTATCCATACAGAAAGCACATTTTAAAAATATATAAAATAAATCTTATAACAATCATGTATCCATATTTGAAATAAATTATTGTATAAGTTTGAACGATTCATAGTATATAAATGCATGATAGGTGGCTTACAGTGTGATGTGAATTTTCTTAGATTATTGTATAAGTTTAAACGATTCACAGTCTATAAATGCATGATAGGTGGCTTACAGTGTGGTGTAAATGTTTTTAGATTATTGTATAAGTTTAAACGATTCACAGTGTACAAATGCATGATAGGTGGCTTACAGTGTGGTGTGAATTTTCTTAGATTATTGTATAAGTTTAAACGATTCACAGTGTATAAATGCATGATAGGTGGCTTACAGTGTGGTGTGAATTTTCTTAGAACATCCTAGTTACTGCTCGCTTGTTTTTAACAGAATATTATTCATTTATCTTCCGAATACATTAATATTAATACATTAATAAAAACTAAACGCATTGTTTCATTACCATTACAATAAAACTACAATATAAGATTAGTAATAAATGACATCAAATTTGTATTGAAAACAAATAATTATAAATTGCGATTTAATCGACCTATTAGATCAGTAATATTTTCTTTGATTGGCACGGTGTTTTAATAAACTGAATATACAAAATAAGTGTTAAATTAAAAAATTTAATTCGATGATAATTAATTTATGTATTTATTAATGTATGCACACCATTTATTTTTTTTCTATTGTGTAAACATTTCGCATTATTTTCTTTTATTACTTTTTTCAGCTGTTTAGAATTGTAGCACATGAAATATTTTTAGGTGCTCTTTACTATAACAACCTCTGAAAAATACATAGTAAATAAAGATACTACATATAAATATATATATACTTGGTTGTATATATGTGTGTGTGAGTACATGTATAAACGATTGTCTGTGACATTAGGTTACGCAAAAATTGAGAAGTTTTCTGGAGAAATAAAAACTGTAACAAGACAAAATTTCAACCCACAACCCTGATTAATGGGAAGGTAATTTAGCCAACTTACTCAATTAAGTTACCTGAGGTCACAGGACGACGTGTAATCCTTAAAAAAAATCCAAAGGTCCAAAGAAATTTGTGTTATGAATCAATCACACAGGATGGATAATAAATAATAAATTACAGAAAATTTGCTATTCCTAATTTGTCGAAATCGAACTGTTGTAAATTCGTTAAATATATAGTGTGCCAAATGATAAAAGTGGCAATTTCAGTATCCCAAACTATTTACATAATATTATTCCGGAAACCAGGTTAGGGATCAGAAAAACAATTTAAATAAAAAGGTGAACATATTTCACAAACTACGCACATTAAACAGTTTTCTTAACGTCTAAACATTTACCGACCAGCTTTAAACATGCTCTTTTCGAACCGCAGACAGGTAAATTAAACACTCTCACAAGGAAGGGATTTAACGGAAGGTTATACAATGCTACAGAATCACTAGTGCTAACAGCTTGGCGAGATATACGCTTAACTTATACAACGACAACGTTACTTCTTTAAAAACTGTACAGCTAATAAGCTATAAAGAACAACTTTATTTGCAATTAGATGAAGGAGGGAATTGTAGGTAATAAATGTACTGAGCAACGCTTTTGAATCTCTTGGATGAACTCAAAAAACCAGTGGAATTAGATATCAATGGAGAATTATTTGGCTTCGATGTCTTGACACGAACAAGAGAAAACAGGCTTACAGACGTACGACGCAAACCTATACACGCGAAAAGATAGATAGCCGGACTATCGCCTTTGTTGTCAAGACTGTTATTATGAACTTTCTTGTGAGTGGGCAAACTGTTTATGCACACAATGGCCCTAAAGCACTAGTTAATAAACTCTGAAAGCTGTTTTTTTTTGTTTATTTGTTCAGCCGATTTTACGACAGCCCTTTACGATAGGGTTGAAAACTTCTCAGTAAATTTTAAACATGGAGAAAATACATTTTATGGGATTTTCGTACTTATATAGATTAAGATTTAAGAACTGTTGATGGTATTTAAAAACATGTTCACCTTTATTTAAACACTTGATGCTTATGGAATTGATAGCTTCAGTTTTGTCTGGCAAGCTTAACTCAGTGGTAAATATGGGCTTAACTGAGAATTTAACTGAGTAGTCAATGTGAGCTTAAGTGAGAGGTCAGTGTGTGAAATATGTGATTAAATGAATAGTCAACGTGAGTTTAACTGAGTGGTGAATATGAGCTCAACTGAGTAGTCAATAATAGCTTAATTGAGTAATGAATGTGAACTAAACTGAATGGTCAATGTGATCTTAACTGAGTAGTGAATGCAAGCTTAACTGAGTGGTCAATGTGAGTTTAACTGAATGATCAATGTAAGCTTAACTGAGCAGTCAGTGGGAACTTAAACTGAGTGGTGAATGGGAGCTTAACTGAGTGATAAATTCGAGCTTAACTGAGTGGTCAATGTGAGTTTGAGCTTAAATGAATGGTCAATGCTTAAATGATCATTTATTCTTGAACAAATGCAAAGGAGAGTTTGTGTTGCAAAAATGTGCGTCCTTTATGTATTCAATTATTTAATATAATTTACTTCTGTTATGAACAAACAATTATATTTATATCTAAAACACTTCATACAGAAAAGCATTAACAGAATGACAGTACGTCAACCCATGATGCTTTCTCATCCGAATACCAAGAAATAAGCCATTAGCCGTGTATTAGTGAATTATTTTTTTGTAAACAACTCCAACATGAAACATGGTTAACTTTTGTTATATATTTATCATGATTACGCTACAAAACACATTTTAATGAAATATATATATATAGTGTTACGGTGCGTGACGATGATGAAGAGGGCCAAGAGCCTAATTCAGCCGGAATGTTGACACCCTTGCGTGATGGTGTACTAATGTGTGCGTATATCCCTTTATTTTTCAAGCGGTAATTTTTCTCTTTGCTTTTGACGGCTAACTATTTCGAGGAGTTGGCTTTTAACAAGTAATTAGTAAATTAAGTGATGAAAAATACTATATACGTGTAATATGCACGTATTCTGAGCTGAAAATTGCCGGGATAATCTGCGTACCTCATGGAACCGACTCTGCTTTCTATAGGCCTAACATGGAATCAATGATGCTTCTGACCTAATTACTACATACTATAGCATAATCAAATGTGAAGTTGGATATTTAAAATATGTGGTGACAGGTATACTCAAATTTAATTAGTATGATGTATCTTAAGTTAGATGTTTTGCATGGTTGTAAACGAGCTGCCCCAACAACCTACTCTTATTACTATGAGAAAATATTTTTACATTTTTATGTAATGGACTTTTACTGATTGCTCCGACAGAGAAATGTTGAAAAGTAAAATTTGATAATCTACTTTTTTAATGTTTTTAGTAAACCCCACTCATAACAATGATTTCAAAATTCTACTTTTTCCTAGCAATTATCTTTAACACTGGGAAATGTTGCGGAACGTCGGTCTTCCACATTTCAAAATTAAATTGTATATTCACACCCGAATATATTGCTAAAATACTGTCACAACATATCAATACAGCATGACAGTGACCGTACATTCGGATATTTCTGTATTGTCCTATTTTCTGCCATTTTAAATCGTTGCATATGTATCTATCTGTAACCCGATGCGCGTATATGTAATTACTTGTATATTTACATCAATATAAATACACAGGATAATTGAAAGTTATAATATTTTACTGATGAGAAGACAGAATCACTGTTATAAAATAATACCAATCTCCTCCTGGGTTAATTCTTTATGTAAATCAAACATCTGATCATCTGCCATGTGAACTGAAATGTAAATAATTAATCACACAGCTTACATTTTTAAATAGAATTTGATAAAAGTGTAGTTCATGATCTCTCACGGAGTATGGCCATTGTCAACAGTAATGGAAACTTGCTGCCCATATGTCAGGTTTAAAATTAGAGTGTTGGTAAGGCATCCTCGACTACCTCTCTGAAAAAACCGTTTATAGTGGACGTTGAGTTTCTAAAATCATGCTATACATGCTCGATAGAATTGAAAACCAGTGAACGTACAGGTCACTCTATCCCTTATTATTATTATAGGAATATATCAGTCTAATGTACTATCATGCTAGCAGTGGAGGTAACATGACAATACATTAGACTGAAATCAGTACCAAAATATGGCTGCACAAAAGGCCATAAGATGTAGACCCCATAGTATGTGAAATTAATGGCATTATTTCGTAGGACGTAGAGGTCAGCACATCCAACAAGGCATGTCCCTATTCTCGTGCGGCCTCCAGTATTGTCACATGAATCACATCGCCAAACAAAAAATATTGTTTTGGCTTGTAAACGCTGTAATATTATACACGCATACATGTGGCCATACTGGTACTAAGTCAGGGGAAATACTGCATACGGACCCTATATTAAAAGTTCTGGGATGTGTTATGAAAATGAAAATGCTGTGGGAACGTATGTGATAGTTATCTTATTTTGCAAGAATATATAACTGTCATAACACATTTAAATTTTACGTATACAAACAAACACCATTTTCAACTGACATTTGACAATCTTTAATGAACTGCCTCCAAACATTCTAGAAAATGTAATATGAAGCATATATAGAGGGCTGCTCGTGATCTGAGGTAACAATTTGCATATTCAATCACTTGCCCTCGGCCATTTCCTCAGCCTATGACTACTACATGTTGCAATCTGGTTAAAGCGTTGTTATCTTGAAGTACACATAGTGCCTAAAATTAACCCATTCTAGGACGGTTACTTACAGGGCTTCCAACGTGAAGTTTGTAAGGCATGTACTTTTAGCATATCGAAGAAACACACGTTCTGTTTAAAGCAGATTCAAAATACCAGTACTTTGTATTTATTTTCTGTAATAAAATGTCTATTTAGTTGCAGTCGCCCTTTGTTTATGACTCATATATGTGTTTTATGAAACGTGCCTTTCCATAATTATTTCCAATATTTTATGTATATATATATATATATAACTATTTATATGCTACACGAACAATACAATGCAAGCAAAGCTTTAGTACAAAGAAACTATTAGGGCATTGAAATATTATTGTATTTTAAATTAAAACAATTATAATCTCAATAATGGGTGTGAGTACAAACAGTTAAAAGAAAGATGCACCAACCAGGATGGTTGCCATCAAAAACAGGGTAGTGTTGATGTGGTTTGTTACAAAAAAATTAAATCACATTTATGCCATTATCTCGGACCACACAGTTGAAATATTATTTTGTTTTGTACAAATTTCTGTTTTCGCTACTACGTCACGATATTATTTTAACCTTCATTGATTATATTCACAAGATCAATTAACTATTATATTTTATGACTTAGCTAGGTGTCACTAAAAGTTGATAGATGGGATATCCCCAACGCATTTGGGTGCTATTGCCACAGACATTATTCGCTAAGACAATAAGTTGATAACTTACCTAGTAACTGTAATAATAGTGTTTCTAAAGGTATCTTTCATAATCATATAGTTACAGGAAATTTAGAAATTGTCAAAGACAAAGAATTACACTCAATATTAAAGAAAGGCACTAAATATAGAATTTTTAAATGCACAATAAAAATGAAATCTAAAAAGACTTAAAGAAACATATTGATAATTATATCCTTAAAATAAGTAAACAATCCTGTTATCAGCCATGTTTCTTTTTTGAATGGAAATTATATTTTATTAATTCCATAAAGAACCGACTAAGAACCCTAAACTTATTTCGATATAAATTAGGTATTTATTTCAATGTCTTTAGAAATAAAATAAGTTCAAAAACAATTTGTTATTATCCCGATTGTTAAAGATGGTTGTACTTTTGGTTTTGTGTGTAAACAAAATTATATGCTCAGATTTTTACTTAATGAAATTAATACTACAAACACTTTTACTAAAAGTACTTTAAAGAAAAATCATGTTATTAAATGCGATTAAAAATGGAATATCAATACAGATTATTCTTATACGAACATACCATTTTTATATGCAAGTCCAGAATTGCATAAAAATTCCATGCCAAATTTATTACTAATTCTTTAAATACAGTTATTAAATCTGCCTCCATAGTACTTAATAATATTCTAGATATCTTGTTTGAAAATATAAAAACACAGTCTTCAAATAACCAGAATAATTATTTTTGAATTATTAAAAATAACATTCCAGTTATGGAATTTTTAAATAATTTAAATTCTTTAAAAACTGTCAGTTCTATTTGTACATATGACTTTACTACATTGTGTACAAAATAGACCTAAAAGATTTAATCAGGGTTTTCAATGATTTGTTTGATAACTTTATAAATAATGAAATAACTATACCCACATTTATATTTACTAGAAGTCTATGTAAAAATATACCCCATTTCTGTGTTTATAACAGTTATATTGTTTTTAATGAACAAGTATATAAGCAAACGGTGGGTATTCAAATGAGAACGAACTTCTCTTCAAATATGGCCAACTTGTATCTGTTCTTTTATGAAAACTCATTTATGAAGCATACTTTAAATCCTAACTTATGCATTTACACTTTCCGTTACACAGATGATTTAATATCTATAAATAATATGAATTTTACAACAAACCTAATATATCCAACAGATCTTGCAGTAGAAATAAGTAATAATAATAAAAGGTCCATGCTAATTATTTAGATTTGGACATTATTTTTATAGAAGGTACAGTGAAGTTGACTATTTTTGATAAAAGACGAGAATTTAATTTTTCCATTCTTGGTCTACCCACACCTAATAATGTTATTCCGTGTATTATGCTAAAAGGTATTATTATATCTCAACTAAAAAGGTGTTTAATAGTTTGTAATAACTATAATTTTTTATGGATAATGTTCTATTTAAAAAAAATAAACTGAATGGTAGCCGCTCTAAAGACAAACAATTAAAGAAATACCTTATTTTATTTTTTAATAAATACAAAAATATTTTAGAAACTAAATTATCGATTTAATAAAATACCTTATAAAAATAAACATAATAAAGAGGGTGTTAGTTACTTTTATTTATAAGTATGTAATAGCAATTTTTTAAATAATTTTATTCAGTAAACTGGGACGGAAAGACTAACTTCAAGTAGCTGGGCTTGTCTCGGCGTTCCCGTGTTATACTTGAATAAATCTTCAGGAGAAAGGGGGGAGGTTGGGAGTTAGAACTATATAAGAACTTTTACGATAGGGTGCATAGTTCTATTTAATATCTTATAATTCTAGTTAGTTCTACTCAATATTTTATAGTTCTATTTAATATCCTTTTGTAAGGGTGGAGGTTGGAAGTTTAATTAGTAGAAATGTTAGGGTTGTTTCACAACTGGTTATAGACATTGAAAGGCAGTAGAAGCTGAGACGTTGTGGGTGAAAGCACTCAGCTTCGTACCCTTATTTGATTTTCCATGACGGCTGACTAGAGTAACATCGGCAATTAGATTTTGTCTGATAGATGGAATATCCCCACCGCATTTGGGTGCTATTGCCACACACATTATCTGCTATGACAATAAGTTGACAACCTGGACCGATAATGATAATACAATATATATATATAGCTTTATATTACGTTTTTTTTTGTATTCAACTAAGTTTTGACACCTAGATGTTCATAAGAACCATTTCGACTATCAGATGTTCAGTTCTATAAAGGTTTGACTATAATTTGATAGCCGGTCAGCTTGACCATGATTCCTTATAATTATAAATATAAATATGTATATTAAGTTTTCACAGGTTACAAATGTATGAGGATCAGTTGAAATAGCAGGTCTTTTATTGGCCCGGCATGGCTAGGTGGTTAGGGCGCTCGACTCGCAATCTGAGGATCGCGGGTTCGAATCCCCCGTCCCACCAAACATGCTCGCCCTTTCAGCCGTGGGGGCGTTATAATGTGACGGTCAATCCCAATATTCGTTGGTAAATGAGTAGCCCAAGAGTTGGCGGTGGGTGGTGATGACTAGCTGCCTTCCCTCTAATCTTACATTGCTAAATTAGGGACGACTAGCGCAGATAGCCCTCGTGTAGCATTGCGCGAAATTCAAAACAAACAAACAAGATGACGGGGG
>NW_013667896.1:17534-23191 GCF_000517525.1 Limulus polyphemus | reverse complement strand
ATTAAATAATAAACTGAAAGAACCATAACTATAAACTACTTATTCCTCTGATTTCAGTACTGAACAATGTATAAATGATTATATATCTGTGTTAATAATTAGCTTGATTAAAATTTATTTCTCCATACATTTTCTTCTCATTTTTTCCACTACTTGCTTAAGAAACTATTGCTTAACTCGTATCTGTTTTAATAGCGTTTGTTTTGTTTTATCAATTCAAAAGCCGGATGGAGATACACGTGCAAATATAATACGATTTACGGGCCTCTCACGATTGAACTAGAACTTTAAAATTAGGAGGAAATACATGTATGCCGAAGTTTACGACGTCCACTTCTAAAATTACCATTCACTGTCTGCGAAGTTAATTGCTCTGAATGAAACATGCATAAAAGCAATGAAAGTAGATTTAAAAAATGAAACAGAACAGGTTAGAACAACCGCATCACATATCTCTCTTGTGGTTGGCAGTCGAGGCTCCTTGCATAACTTCTACAGAAAGGACGAAGCGGAGTGATTAGTATTCAGCTCTGGACATAGCTTATGTATCCATAAAGTTTGTTCCTTTTGTTCTCCTCATTTTCTTACTCGAGTCGCTCCCCAGAATACAGAAATTTTGGACTGTAGGTGAAGTGTAATAGTCTTGTAAAGCGTATCGAAGAATAGACGACTGGTTATATGGAGTACTTTACGCATGCTCTTTAGCTGTTGAGCTCAAACACTGAAAGCGGATATAAGAATTATGTCCGTGTACATGTATGTACATGTATGAGTATGAGAGGCATAACGAAGTATCTAGCTCACTGAATACCACTAATAAAGTTAAGATAATGTTGCACATTACACAACTTCCTCTCTCACCAGTGTGCTGCTAAAACATGCGTTTAGTTATATAAAAAACGTGAAGATGGAATTGTCAGAGTATTAATTATATAGCAAAATGCTATTTTTTTTTCTAACAAGATAAACGCTCAATTTTTTTTTTTAATTTATGAGGTAACTTCGACTAGTATATTTCAGAATACCAACAAATTCGCTGATCAAGTTATTACTAGAATTATTGGAAGCTTTAAGAATTCGCTCCTAAGTCTGCCACATTTTTCAAATTTACCCTGATTTTATACATATTCACAACCCCATAGAAATTAAATGAAACTAAATTCATTTTTATTTCTATATCAGCAAAGTTGTTATAAAACGAACGGGCATCTTGTGAAATTATTTTTGAATTTGTTAGTAAATAAAATTAATGCCGTTACTATCGCCACCAACAGAAAGGTGGCAGTAAAAGCCACTAACTTACTATTTCAGCCGACCAGTGGAAGTCACTACTGCTACAGAAAAGCTTTTGAACCCGACATCGACAGTTTAATTTAGCTCGCCTGGCTAGCCCTAATATTTCACGTGATTTGTCATAAAATGACGATATTAGTGATCATAAGACGATTGATATTAGAATATCAACAGATACGCGTTGTGACAGCCTTTTCTTCTTTCGGGAAATTTTAAATCTCGTCAAGATCGCCTTAAAACAGAAAGGATCTCACCCGTTTCGCGTCTTTAACACGCAGAATTGTAGCGGCTCAGGGTCTTCCCAGCCTATAGTTTAATTTACTGTTGCCTGTGTCAGTAGTGTTATCGTGGTTTTTATTGCCACCTTTCTTATCGGTGTAAATAGCCATTTCAAAAACGTCTTTGAATGATCTGGTTAGAGTTTTTAACATCTTGATTGACTGACTAATTTTAAAACTCTTATTAGTAATAATAATATCAATACGTATAGAATATCATTTATAATTACTTTATTGTTTGTGAACATCAAATTTACAAAACGAAATTGTTGGTATCCTTATGAGCATTAACTGCTCTTCTAATGCTAATTACTTAGAGCAATATTTCTATGGAATATATTTTACTTTGCCATATAGATATACTTATGATATTATTAGTTTGAATTATTAGAATATTAATAATCCATATTCCTATTAGATACCTTGAACGAATACAAAAAATACGGCTTATGACAGTCATACTCATTATTTAGATTTAGACATAAAACATCTAGTGCTTTATATGTATGCTATTGTTTGTTGTCTTTTGTTCACCACAGTGAGTATATATTTACATATGATTTAATACATTAATTTATTATTCTGTATTATTTGTTTGTTTGTAATTAAGCACAAAGCTACACAATGGGCTATCTGTGCTCTGCCCACCACGGGTATCGAAACCCGGATTCTAGTGTTGTAAGTCCGCAGACATACCGCTGTGTATTCTGTATTATGCAGCAGACAAGCTATTTGAGATGCTAACAATAAATATAAAGCCCAACCTATCATTCGATTTGCCGCTTATCACGGAGTGAAACCGGTTTCTGGGAATCAACTGAATATAATAATATTATAATTTTAGGCTTCATAGGATATTGCTGAATTTGTAGTAATAAGTACTGGAATATATTCTCTTTAGTACAGATGATTTGATTTCTTGACTTAAATACAATCGTTTTTAAAAGCATGACTTTAGAATCTATTATAATAATACTCAGTTTTTTTGTCCTGAAAATGCGCGTACACCTTACTATGTAAATACGCATGCGTGAGCACATATTTAAACGTATGTAAACAAAAGGCAGATTTAAATATAATTTTGTAGACATTTCGCACAACAACATATTGAAAGCTTATCAAAATTTTTTAAAAGGTCTAACGTTAGGTCGTATAATATCATTATAAGTTTATTTATTTATAGTATTAAGTACGGTAAAGTTTGTCCCTAACTAAACTATAGTAAAAAAACATACATAAATTACAGTGTTAATTTATCTCTTTATCAAATATATACCGTTCTTAAAGCTTAACTAATGTCAGGCTTAAGGCAAGTGGACTTCAGTGGCTGCAAGTAGAATTATTTCCTAGTATTCTAGAAATCCTGTATTTAAATTGCGATAAAGATATTACTAATTAGATTGCAAATATTTTAAGGGTCTCTGCTAGCATAATAATAATGCATATTATAAGATTCTACTAGAAATTAAAAGCAAAAGAACATGTCAAAAACGTTTTATAATTAAACTGTTAAAGATTGTAATAGTAAGTATATTTTCCCTTTTGTAGATTACCTTAACTGGCTGTTTCCTTTTAACCAGGTACCACGGTAACATCAGATAAGGCTTAGCATGGCCTAGTGGCTATGGCGCTCGATCCGCAATCGGCGAGACGCGGAAGTGAAACCTGTCGCCGAATATGCTCGCCCTTTCATGCTATATATGGAGTTGTTAGTTTCTGAATGAGCTATACAACATTATTCAAATGCCAATTATACTAACTAATACACATCAAAATATTAAAAGCCTATGTGGGTTTTTCAGGATTCTAAGGTGATTATTAACACATGATCAGGTATTTCTGTTAAGCGATGTAAATATATATATATATATATATATAATATACTCGAATGTAATTTTCATACCTAGAATAATTTCCTTAGTGGAGAAGAAGCACTGTAACAACGCAAAACCTTCTTACAGTGGGCACTCGATTCGCAATCTGCGGGTCGCGGGTTCAAATCCCTTTACCATACATACTCAGCTGTGGGATCGTTTATAATGTGACGGTGAATAAGCGCACATAGCCCTCGAGTTGGTTTGCTCGAAATTCAACAAACGAACCTCAGACGACATAGTTTAAATATTTAGCTAATTAACATAATATATATATACCTGAGTGTCTATGTGATTATAATACTGATTAGTGTAGAGGTTGGGTGATGTATTACGTTATTTTAATATAAAGAGCAACTTTTTTTAGTAGTATTTAGTGGTGCTTACAAGTTAAATTCATGGTGTCGTTTATTTGACTATTATTGGGCTGGAACTGCAGTTTAGGGAAACCAATTATATTTGTCTCCTCCCCAACGTAATCTATTTTTGGTGACCTGTCTTTATTAAAATTGTTTATTTAATTTTTCTTATTCAAATAAGATTGAGTATCTACTTTCACAAAGCTGGTTGTAAACAATGAATGGTTGCTTTAAATGAATCCGTCGACTTTTTAATGACAGTTTTGTAAACTATTTTCCCTCCGAGTGTCTCAGCGATAAGCTCGCCAGCTTATAACGCTAAAATTCGGGGCTCGATCTTTGCGATGGGTACAACCCAGATAACCCATTATGCAGCTTTGTGCTTAGGAACAAATAAACAGACTAAGCTAATTGTACACCAAATTGCTGATGGATCCATGCCTTGCAGTCCAAAATTTAAGTTTAAACTTCAATTAGTTTGATTAAACTTAGTGCTCTAGAATCTTTTATTTGGGACAAGTCATTACAGCAATTACTAACTGCAACCGGTAACATTATATTTACAGTAGTAGGTTACACCTTACAAATACCCCTAGGAAACGCAAATTTTTAATAATAACCGGGTTTTAGGTAACATTATTAATAACGAATTGAACAACATTCTCTCTTCTGATTGTGACTGTCTTAGTTATTCTTACATGTATACAGCCAATCATTCAACACGTCACTACTGCAAACTTGAATATTGCACAAAATAAAGATTTAAGGCTTTTGATGAGTAAAGCACCTAAGTTTCGCGAATATCGGAAAATTAATTAGAAACGCACAAAAACGTTTCGATGCAACCACTTAAAAGTCTAGCACTAAATTTGTGTACAAATAAAAAGTAAGTTCTGATAGGTTTTTCACAATGGTTCAACCAGGTATAATAAATAATCAACAATTTTTGTTTCTTTTTTTTATATTAGTTAGGCCTAATACTTTCATACAACTGCTTCATACAAAATACAATAAAGGGTTTTAAAAATTCTTATAATACGTCACAGCATTATGCAGAAAAAAAAATATATTATCACACTTTGTAAACAGCTCGATTACAATAATCAAACATTGCAATCTTCAGGTTATTCTGTTTATAATTTGTGTTAAAACCAATTCGAACGACATTATCAAACAGCATAGTAAAATCTTTGCAGTTGATACAAGTATTAACGATAACGTAATGAACAAGATATTTCTGGATCCCTAATCTCCACAAGTTATCCTATAAATACAGATTCATAGGTGGAGCCACAGAAAACCAACACAGTTGAACATTTTAATGGGTAAAGGTCTTAAATACGTCATAGAACATTTCAAGAAATATTGCAACATTTTAAAAGAAAGGATAGGTTTTAATCCATACATAATGATCGAAAATTCCGTGGAATGTAAACAATAGTTAAAATCTTTCAAAGAAACTTTCTACAAACTTACTCTAGCCTTACACGAAATCAATGAAAACTTAATTCTACAGTTAATAGATCTTTTAACAACGTAGGTAAACTAATAATTTACAAAGAAGACACTTAAGGCTTCTTTTATAATACTCATCGTAAACACTATTACTGTTTTACAATAAATGGATCTATACAAGCAAACCGCAACTTGTTTACTTAACAAAACATCTGCACGAGTTGGCTCACACACCTTTAAACATCTACACGAGTTGGCTCACACACCTTTAAACGTCTGCATGAGTTGGCTCACACACCTTTAAACATCTGCACGAGTTGGCTCACACACCTTTAAACATCTGCACAAGTTGGCTCACACACCTTTAAACATCTACACGAGTTGGCTCACACACCTCT
>NW_013667896.1:0-16534 GCF_000517525.1 Limulus polyphemus | reverse complement strand
CTAAACATCTGCACGAGTTGGCTCACACACCTTTAAACATCTGCACGAGTTGGCTCACACACCTTTAAACATCTACACGAGTTGGCTCACACACCTTTAAAAAAGACACAAGACAAACCGATGGGTGGACACTTTAGTCCGCAAGCAGCACATTTTCTTCTTGTTGAACTAGAATATCAATACATCATAAAGCTTCACAAGAAAGACTATCTTAAAGCAGATCGCGCAGATATCGCAACAACGTAGTAGTGCTAAACCTATCGGTTTCTTGTCATAGCTAAAACATGTCTACCCGACAGATATATTACACTAGAAAATAAGCTCAACAAATACAATTGAAGCACATTACCTCGATTTAAACATTAGTGTAATTGAAGCACATTACCTCGATTTAAACATTAGTGTAATTGAAACACGTTACCTCGATTTAAACATTGGTGTAATTGAAGAACATTACCTCGTTTTAAACATTGGTGTAATTGAAGCACATTACCTTGATTTAAACATTAGTGTAATTGAAGCACATTACCTCGATTTAAACATTAGCGTAATTGAAGCACGTCACCTCGACTTAAACATTAGTGTAATTGAAGCACGTTACCTCGATTTAAACATTGGTGTAATTGAAGCACGTTACCTTGATTTAAAAATTAGTGTAATTATTCATAAATTTTCCTTAAAGGTTTACAGTAAAACAAATTTTCATTTTAAAATTGTACATTTCCTATTTCCTGATACAAACATCCTGAAGGAAATGTGCTATGATGTTTAATTATCAAAGCTGATTAGATCTGCTAGAAAGTTTTGTAACTTGGAAGGTTTTATAGAGAGGACTAGAACATTAACACAAACTTTTGAGTAGAGGGTTTTCTTTCAAATCTTGTGGTAAGCACAATTATTTTTAACCACATTTTATGACTTGACAATTTCGCCATTTTTCATACAATTTTCAATAAGGATATTGTGAAAAATTACTTTCTAAATTAACTTAATAGTTACGTATTGTATGTAACTTTCTTCATTACTATCTTACATAATCTAACTAAAACATAAGCATTCCACCTTTCAAAGTTATCATTTTATTCAACCCTAACATAAGTTGTGCTGAGTCATTTGTTTTACATGGTGTGGTCGTTGACTCGGTATAAATCGCATCATTAACGTAGTTAATAAATAATATAAATAGGGCTTTATATCATAGAGGTATGTACTCAAACACTTTAACAAAGCACACTTATAGTTTTGTTCATCTCCACCTAAAGTTATGCTGGGTCAATAGTTTACAATGGTGTGGTCGTTGACTCTGCATAAATCGCATCATTAACGTAGTCAATAAAGAATATAAATAGGGTTTTATATCATAGACGTATGTACTCAAACACAAGCCTAAGTATTTAACAAAGCACACTTATAGTTTTGTTCATCTCCACCAAAAGTTATGCTGGGTCAATACTTTACAATGGTGTGGTCATTGACTTTGTATATATCAAACAATTAACACAGTCGCTATAGGATATAAATCATTTTCGTTATCCTGATCGTACATATTACAACCCAAATATAAACATTTATCACACCATATAAACTTAAAACATTATGTTATCGCTCACTCTATCTGTTATTTATAGCTTTCTTCAAACTCTGTGCTAACCTTTTTATCTTTCCACTTTTAAGAACTGGTCACCTTTGGTTTGTTCTCTTCGTAAACCCATTTAATGTACAGATTAAAACACGTAGACCATTTCCAGTTAACACTAGAGGTCATTATATATATATACATATATATATAAAGTCAGAAGTATTATAACGCTACAAACCGGGTTTCGATACCTATGGTGGGCAAAGCACAAATAGCACGAACAAATAAACTGCATATGTATTCATGTGTTCATTGCTGTTAGGGCCAAATCGCTAAGTCATGAGAGGGCTCCGCCTTCATAACCACACCTGTGTAATTCCACGACTTAATTCTGTTCGCATAAACAATGTGTCACCACGCCCATCAGACCTTATTTAGAAAACTTACGTCCTAGCTGTAGACAGCGTGGACTGTACATAACCCATTGATTCGAATATACAGGTGTTGAGTAATGCTGCAAAAGTTCTTGTTGTACGTAGGAACCCTACAAAACCCGTTGTGTAGAGAAATGATACAAACGTCAAAACAGAACAAAATCTATTTACTCTTTAATCTCTCTTTTGTTTATTAACAAGTACAATCTGACTCGTGCTAGGTTTGATAACCCTATCGTCTTCCTACGTCTGTTTATCAAGGAGTTAAGTTTACGACTTCTGACATGTTTGGTGAATCTATTTTTTCGTTTGTCTATCAAAGAATAAAAACCTGTATTTTTTGCTAAGTGTAATTCCCCTGCTTTTTGTTATCAAGAAGAAAAGTTGTAACTTTTGTATGTCCAAAAGTCCAAAGAATAAGGGATTTATCCATGTCAAGTCAATCGGCGTTACATACCAATAGTTCTTCAGCTGATATGTGAACCAAACATAGTAAATTCCAACTTAAGTACTATCAGTTCTATAAAAAACACCAAGTACAGTTCTAGATTTCTTGCAATGAAATATAGTGCATATTTTTACACATTACTATAAATAAGTACCATATATAAAATCAGTTCACGATGTTTACAGAAAAGTACTATATAAAGTAAGTTTACAATTAACAATGTGTAGAGACAAGTTTTTTTGTTTTGAATTTCGCGCAAAGCTACACGAAGGCTATCTGCGTTAGCCGTCCTAGATAGATTAGACGGAATGCAGCTAGTCACCACCACCCACCGCCAACTCTTGGGCTACTCTTTTGCCAACGCATAGTGGAATGACCGTCACATTATAACGCCCCCACGGCTGAAAGGACGAGCATGTTTGGTGGGACGGGGATTTGAACCCGCGACCCTCAGACTGCGAGTCGAGCGCCCTAACCACCTGGCCATGCCGAGCCGTAGAGACAAGTACCGTTTATAATTAACAAACTGTAGAGACAAGTACCATTTACAATTAACAATGTAAAGAGAACTGCTATTTACAAGTTCTATTTAGTAAACCCGCGATGATTTCTGGCTTACGCATCACAGTGTGATGTTCACACACTGTTCACAAAGTTTTTATATTTACAGAACATTTTGTAATGTTTTAAAACGTTTAGTATGCCCACCACAAATATTTTTGAATACTAAGTATGTTGTAATCTTCACTCTTAGTTCAGAAGTACACCTCAAAAAAGTTCGTCTATTTTCTTTGCTTCAAAATTTCACGCAAAGCTACACAAGGCCTACCTGCGCATAGACGTCCTCAATTCGAACTGATACTTTAGAAAGAAAGCAGCTAGTTAACAGCACCCACCATCAACTCTTGTTCTGCTCTTGTCTGAGCGAATATTGGGATTTGACTGTTACTCTTATATCGCACCCACTGTCTCTCAGGTCGCAAAACCTGAATCATTGGATTCACAAATATCTCACATCTACAAAATCATAATATAATATTCACTCCCCTTCAAAGAATACACGTTTATAAAACATGTAGTGTAGTAAATCCAATTACTTTGTCAAATTAAGTGTTTCTAAAGCACAGAAACTTAAAAAAACAAAAACGTTATTGTCTCTAGTTGTACCAATCATATCGATCTTCTAATGTGAAAGTCGAGTGGATAGCATGCAAGTGTCAGATTTCTTGTCACTATGGCCTAATAAATCAATGAGACGACAGAAACAGCCTGGAGTGGAAATAGCAACAATGGTTGCAGGTAAGCAACAGCAAATGTATAAGAATAAACTCTAAGTTGAGAACTAAATATGAATTTAGAAATTTAAAAAATGAATAAAATATCTGATAGGAAACAATAACAACAAAACGAGTCTCCACGAGCGGAATAAACAAGAATAAACACTGAAACAGGTTGGTGTGTGAGAGCACACGGTTAAAAGAATGGAAAACATTTTGTTTACATGATTAATCGAACATTTTGGAATACAATCTCATCCAAGTCTGAAAACACAGGGTTCTTATATATATATACGTAAGTACAAATTAAGTAAAATCTTGATGATATTGGATGACATGAAGCTTAGAAGACACTGACAGTGAACAAAAAGTAGAATTAACACGTATAAATCATGAAGTAAAATTAAAGAATACGAACAAAGCATTAAGATTATCAAATAATAAGGACAACATGTTTATACCTGTTCTAATGCTCACTGCCAATTCAGAACACTCAACAGAGATTTATAATGCTCACTACCGGTTCAGACCACCCCACAAAGATTTATATTACTCACTACCGATTCAGACCACTCTACAAAGAGTTATATTACTCACTACCGGTTCAGACCACCCCACAAAGATTTGTAATGCTCAGTGCCATTCAAACCACTCCACAAAGATTTGTAATGCTCAGTGCCATTCAAACCACTCCACAAAGATTTATATTACTCACTACCGGTTCAAACCACACTACAAATATTTGTAATGCTCACTACCGGTTCAAACCACTCTACAAAGATTTGTAATGCTCACTACCGGTTCAGACCACCCCACAAAGATTTATATTACTCACTACCGGTTCAGACCACTCTACAAAGAGTTATATTACTCACTACCGGTTCAGACCGCCCCAAGATTGTAATGCTATTAATGTTTATTTTACGAGGCTGACAAAGCGTTATTTTGGGTTTTAAACATATTTCATTAATGAAGTTTTGATTTGTTAAACACAAGAAGTAATTATGTAAGAACCATAAGTAGGGCCTTATCAGTCTTTGTCAAGATTGGTTGTAGGTGGGTCTACAGCTGTTTCGTTAACAAAGAAGTACGTAAAATATCAGCTGTTGGCTTTGAACTCATCTTTAAGATGCGTGTCATTAGATCACCTGGTTACTTCGCAACTGTAGGTCGAGAAAATAATTAAAATAAAGTTTTAATATACATTTTAGCCACTCAGCACATAACTTATAGAATAACGTATGTATGGACAATTATGGCGTTTTGGGTTAGATAGCACGATGATCTAATAGACGTTTTAAAATGATATATCACATATAAGCAAGCATTTCTGTCGAATATGTTCGCAGCTCCATCTATATCCGCTCATGCATCATCTTATGCGCCTCCATTCTGGCATGAAAACATGCCGGCTTCATAGCTCTTTCGTAAGTTCATTGGTTCGAGGAGGTTAAATAACCATTGAGATCAATTTTCACGAGTGCGAAAATAGAACACAGTAAACGGGTCGGAAGGTCGATACAGGCGGGGAGGTACTCTTGATCAACCGGCGCCCCACCGATCGTTCTGACAACGCAACTCATCCTTAACTCGTGTCATTAGCGTTTGTCCAGATTCACTCACCGCATAATTCAACATTGTCACAAGTTGAGGCTCGAATGAAATAACGTTTCTGGGACTTCTTGGCAAATCTCGAAAACAGTGGACTAACTGCCCATGTGTGCAGAAGATCGACACTGTATTACTCCTCTGTCTTGCTGTACTGTGGGGTTTCTAATTATAATTTTCTTATAAATTGGTAGAAATCATTAATGTTAACGCTTCAGCTTTCATAGAAGTAATTCATAGAACAATGTGTTGTTTAAAGTGCTGCGGACCAAGAAAGGTTAACATTGTCTCGCAGTTTAAGCTTAGAAAAATGCATGAAAATCTTGATTAGCATGTTAAATTTCTACCACTGTATTCATTCTACTTCTTATGGTTCCAATCGTCACAAATTTAGAAGAAAGAAAAACAACAAACACGCCAGTTATTTGTTTAACCCTATACACAGATAAAGGAGCGAACCAGTAAGTTTGTTTTAGCCGGTTCTTACTGGAAAATACTATGTAACTATAGATAGGTGATTTTATGTGCCATGTAAACTATTGTTCACAAAATAAAAGTATCAACATCGCTACCCAACCTTAAACGCAATATATTTTATATTTAAGTAAAGACTTAATACCAACTCTAGGAAGATTTTTCGAGCTATTCTAGTAAATGAACGGTTTTTGCAACACGATAAAAATCATGACTCCCACTTAAGGTTATTTCAATCTTTGCGGATATAAGCACTCCTGTTACACCAACAAATAGCATCCAAGTTTTATCCCATTGGCGGAAATTCAAAGGTTTCTATTTAGGTCTTGCTCAGGACAATAGCTTCAGAAGTTACAATTGTCCATCTTTTTTCTACTATGTGTGTTCATTTCCGGTATAGTGTGGACGGTTTTCTGAATGTTATGATATAGCTTCGGGGCGTGAATTGGGGTGGTATGTCTCTCCCAAAATTACAAAACGACTTACAAAAGATGTCAAAATACTCATGGATCACTACATATAAGAAATTCGCTAGGAAACGACATTTAGTTCAGTTCGTTGTTGGATTGTGCACTGAGGCCTGTGGATACAGAGTCAGTTGTTGGATTGTGCAATGATGCCTGTGGATATAGAGTCAATTGTTGGATTGTGCACTGAGGCCTGTGGATATAGAGTCAATTGTTGGATTGTGCACTGAGGCCTGTGGATATAGAGTCAATTGTTGGATTATGCAATGAGGCCTGTGGATGTAGTTAATTGTTTGATTGTGCACAGAGGCCTGTGGATGTAATCAATTGTTGGATTGTACAATGAGGCCTGTGGATATAGAGTCAATTGTTAATTGTGCAATGAGGCCTGTGGATGTAATCAATTGTTGGATTGTGCAATGAGGCCTGTGGATATAGAATCAATTTCAGCACAACTGAGGCCAAAATACTACAAGAATTAACTCGTATACTTTACGTAACATTTCCGATGCTATAGATAATGTTTTCAAATAATTATCTGGGTTAAATGTATGACTGATATGTAAATTTCCATTATTTTAATATATTTTATAAAATCCTCAGATAGATTAGGGAACCCAATAATCATTTGTCATCATACAAATATCTTTTATGGCTGAAATTAAAAATATGTACTTTTTGCATGACGGTGTAGATTGAAACAGTCTAATAATAACTTGTTTGTAATAAAAACCCTGTCCTTATTTTACATTTCCTTTGCGTAATTTAAATTCATGGGTTGGTGATAAGTATGTCAGACTATAAATAAGGGGTCTCGTTACTACAAAATTGCACTCAGCACGTTGGGGCCATGGGTGTATTAAAAAATATCGGTCAAACCCCACTATTTTATTAGAACATTCTAACAGTTGCAGTTAATACTGTTGACTAGCGGGTTTCCTACTAGTTTATTAGTTCAAAACTAGAGAATGCTTTTTGCAGGTAGCTCTTGCGCTTTGCGTGAATATCAGAAACAAACACACAAAGCTATGTTCGACTTATTCTTTATCTTGATGATATAATAATATTGTGAACCGGTTTTCGTCGTTGAGCTGTCATGCATTTTTTTATCAATTTGTTTACAAAGTGACAATTTTAACTGACCAATAAAATTACGTTATACAGTTTTTTTTGGAAAACACAATAAAAATGTTATTGGGTAAGTTATAATATAATCTATCTGAGTATCGTTCAAACCTTTTACAACATATATTTAGGAGTTCGAATAATGGTGTAATAATAACTTAAACTCTGTTGTTCTCATTTGTCGGAAACACTTTCATAGGTATTCTTTTGAATATTACGTACTAGTTAATGATTTATTAAAATATGGACCATCAAGACTGTAGACCGTAGTTGTTTTATGTTAATAGGTGTTAAATGTGGAGTTCTTTCAAGGGTAGGCGTGGCAATTAGCGTGCCTGGACTGCGAATATGAAGAATCCTGGTTCGCGTCCCGTGGTTGCAGAACCTCTCTCAGCACTTTAGGGCCTTGGATGTACCATAAGAGTGACGGTCAAGTCCCACTTGTCAGACAAAAGTAGTCTAAGAGTTGGCGGTGAGTAGTTTTCTTTAGCTGCTTCTCATCTAGTCTATCAGTTCAAAATCACAGACGGTGGTGCAAAGACAACCTTTTGTATAACTTTGCGCAAAAATTCTAAAAGCAAATATAGCTTTCACTTTATGAAGTACGCAGTAAAATGAATACTTTTTTTTTATTGTATATGAGGCATTGAGAGATAAAACTTACTTTGTATAAAATTTAATATAATTAGGGAAAAATTAGGTAAAACAGAAAATATCTGCAACCGAGGGCTTCAGAACGCAAATATTAGTTTAGTTCATAGCCATATCGTAGTTGTAATATATGTATATATATAGAATAGTAGGGTGTATATTAACTTGTCCTTTTTTTAAAGTGATGTATGCACATAAGACCTAGAATAAGGTGAGTGTGAAATGTTTTAAAATTACAGCACTAATAATTAATATTGATCCAACGAACTGTTTCAGCAATGTATGTATACTATTGGAAACAATTATGGAAAAGTATAGGCAACACACACACACAAGAGTCATAAATAACAAGTAATTGCAACTAGAAAGAGCATCTATTAATGGTACAAAACATTATCACAGAAAATTTAATTGCATAGCGAATAAGTTGCACACCGTATTAATGTTTTATATGCGATCCCTTTACTTGATCCAAGTAAGAAGCCGAGTGGCACCCAGTGGTTAGGGTACCAGACTGTAGATCGCTTTACCCAGAGCAAGAGGCCGAGTGGCACCCAGTGGTTAGGGTACAGACTGTAGATCGCTTTACCTAAAGCAAGAGGCCGAGTGGCACCCAGTGGTTAGGGTACCAGACTGTAGATCGCTTTACCTAGAGCAAGAGGCCGAGTGGCACCCAGTAGTTGGGGTACCAGACTGTAGATCGCTTTACCCAGAGCAAGAGGCCGAGTGGCACCCAGTGGTTAGGGTACCAGACTCTGGATCTATGATTTTGAGGCTCGCGTTCTTTTACCGAAAAGAAGAAGAAAACGCGCTCCGCATTTTGGGGCTGTGTGCGTTATAGGCGTGACTGTCAAATTCCAATATTTGGTCTGACAGTAGTAGCAAAGAGTTGGTGGTAAGTGGTGCTGACTAGCTGCCTTTCCTCTAGTCTATCACATTAAACGTAGAAACGGCTAGTGCAGATAGCCCTTTTGTACTATTGCGCATAGTTAAACAAGTAACATCTTGTTTTCATGATGCCATACGGTTCAATACCATACAAATTTGTAATATTGTTTCAAGTGTCTTTTATTACTTCCAACAATTTAGTCAAGTTGTTTGGGTTCCTTTTGACCTTCTCAGTTTTTGCATGAGCTTTGAGAATGTACATATCAGAACATTTTCAGGTCAGAAATGGCTGCTTGTGCTCCATTGGCCTCTTTACTGTTAATATACAATTTCATCACATTTGTTGTCTGTTTTGGAGTATCGTCCTGATGGAAAATAAATCCCCGCATATTGAATCAAAACTAGCCTGTGCTTCTCAGCAGTCAGGGTTTCAAGTTTGTGCAGATCACAGATACCGTTGGCTCAGATACAGCTCTAAACTTGTACTGATGCCTCTTCATGCTTTACAAAAGATGTGTTTGTTTGTTTTTTACATTACTATAATACTTTCTCCTTACCATCGTTATTGTTGCCCAATTAGGCCACTTCATGCTAACGTGTATCTTTTTGTTTCGAGGTAACATTCCAGGGCCTAGGTAGAAATCTATAAATGGGGTGTCACTTTTAGAAGGAAAAAGGTAAATGGATGACGAAGCCATACTGGGAGATCTGGAAGCATGCCTCATCGGAAATGTTTTGTAATTCTCACTCAAAACTGTTCTCTATGGTGGTATCTGAGGCTGTTTTCCCCCTTTTAAATACGTTTTATACATATATGGGTGCAATTCAAAGGGTGTGATTGCACATTTCCTCTCCCTGCTTATGCACGTGCATGCATTCACGCCTGCACTTACAGAAAGCTCATTGGAAAGATCTGTATTTAATTATTCAACCATCGTCTGTCTAGTAAAAAACATATTCCAAAATATTCCTGGAGAGTTTCAATTTTCGGCCTCTTCGGCTTTTATCTTTAACAATGCCAACTTCATGTACCCTTTTCAGAGTTCTGGATATACACCTCCCACTGAAACATGGAGTCTTGCTGCAGTTGTTAGCATAGAGTATCCTTGACCAGCCAAAACCAGTCATGAAGTATTTCAGTCCTGGGAGCCATGACTGAAATCACATTACAATAACTGGGCATTGAATGACTTCCTATACCTTTATAGGCTTTATAATGGGATGGCACTTTCTGATTGTTTGGATGACAACCAATCACAGTGTAAGTTATCAGCACGTGATTGTGCCATGGTGCAGTTCACTTTCACACCATAGACATTTGAAAACTGTACATTTGAAGGAAGTTGTGCATATGGAAGAAGTACTGCATGTTTTTTTATTTTGAAAGAACTTTTAACACCGAAATGTTTATCAAGTGATTTACTTCCTTTTCATTAATTATTTTTCTAAATGTGATATTAGTTCAGCTTTACTTGTTTTCCTGATCTTCCATGTACAACTACTACGATATCTAGTACTCTCTCATTTTGTATGTATGTCTGTGTGTGTTGTCATCTCCCGTATCAGCAATTAATGCTCGATAAATTAATAAGAAACTATTCTAGCAAATTAAAGAATAGTCCATTTGGTGGCGAATAAAACATCACACACTGTCAAGGAGCTACTGAGCTAAACACACATTTTGTTGACGATGAACTTACTTTTTAGAAAAATAAAGTTTGCAGACGTCTCCAAACTTTATTTTCTAAAAACACAGTTGAACTGAAAGAGCAGTCAAGTCACTTGGTCTTTTCTTTTAATCTCACTTATGCCATTTCTCTTCAGATCAAATGAACTCCAAGCGCTGAAAAGCGGCCAATAAAAAGATAATTGATAAAAAGAGAGTGAGTAATTAGCGAAGAGGACCCCACTTCTGCTGCATAATTGCGGAAAACGAGCGGCCCCTGCTCTTGTAATTCAAAACCCTTGATTTATCCAATCGTTGGTGCAGGATAGGGCACGAGCAAACTAGTCACCCTTCACTAGTGTACAGGAACATCATAATCAAATTTATTTGCATTCAGGTACTGTTTATTGTTCTGTGTCACGTGGGATTAATGTGCTTGTTACTTGCAACCCTCTGCCACTTCCGCCCTCTCCAAAGTCCTGATCATACGGGGGGAGGGGAACTAGGACTTAGTTTTGAAAGTGATTGATATCAACTTTTTAAACGAAGCTGTTTCTATACTTTTTTTCATAAAGCTTGTGTCAAAGTGTAATCAGTCATTGATTCACGAGCGACATCAGTTGAAAAGCTTTTGCTGCACACGAAGTTGAACCAGGATCCTGCATTGGCTATGGACATACGACGAAATTGTCATATATTCAAACAGCCGGGAAAACAAAATACTAACATCTTAATTTGCAAGGAAAGTTCCTTTGTTTCATTTTTATCTTATTTTCTTTATAATCATTGTTTGTTTGTTTTTTGATCGATCGAAAAAGATCAAACATAAAAATGTAAGTTACTTGTAGTTAGCATGCCCGTACTGCGGTTCATGTTGCGGTCTCGTTGTCGCAAGAACGCGCTCCGCACTTTGAGGCCGTGAGTGTCCTTAAAGAGTTACAATCAAATCCCACTGTTCGATCAAACAAAAACAGCCCAAGAGGTGGTTGTGGGTGCTGTTGACTAGCGCCTTCTCTCTAGTCTAGTTTGTCAGCTCAAAATTTTTCTGAATGTTTGTTTGTTTGTTTTTATGAATTTCGCGCAAAGCTACACGAGGGCTATCTGCGCTAGCCGTCCCTAATTTAGCAGTGTAAGACAGCTAGTCATCACCACTCACCGCCAACTCTTGGGCTACTCTTTTACCAACAAATAGTGGGATTGCCAGTCACATTATAACGCTCCCACGGCTGAAAGGGCAAGAATGTTTGTTGTGACGGGGATTCGAACCCAAGACCCTCAGATTGCCAGTCGAGCTCTCTAACCACCTAGCCATGCCATGTCAGTTACAGTTTCTTTAAAAATTAAATAACCTATAGTTTGATAGCTTTATGTTAACGTGTGACTAGATTTATAGTAGCATCAATACTTACCTACATTTACGTTATTGTCAATATATGATTATGTTTTGTTTTTTAGGATCAATACTTATCTATATTTTTATATTAGCACCAACACCTCCTTAGGTTTAGGTTAACATCAATACCTATTTAGATTTATGTTACCAAACTTGATTAAATCCCAGATATTTTGAGTTTCCTGCCACCGAGGCTCATCTGATGTTAACATCAATACTTGTCTAGATTTATGATAACATCAATACTTGTCTAGATTTATGATAACATCAACACCTGTCTAAATTTATGGTAACATCAACACCTGTCTAGATTTATGATAACATCAACACCTGTCTAGATTTATGATAACATCAATACTTGTCTAGATTTATGATAACATCAACACCTGTCTAGATTTATGGTAACATCAACACTTATCTAGATTTATGATAACATCAACACCTGTCTAGATTTATGGTAACATCAACACCTGTCTAAATTTATGGTAACATCAACACCTGCCTAGATTTATGGTAACATCAACACCTGCTTAGATTTATCGTAACATCAATATCCGTCTAGATTTATCGTAACAAGTATTAGGAAAAAATTATCGCTAAATAAAAAAGCTATGTAGGACTGGCTACTGAATTTGAAAAAAGGAAACAAACAAGATCACATGGAGAATAAAATCCTTACAACATTGGCTTCACCACTTCGTCTATTGAAAACTTGGTGTTTAAATAGAATCTCAGATTTCATCATTATGCCTTTCCTTTGGTTAACTTTAGAATACTACTTTTATGATTATTTTACTATAATGTAACATTTTACGATTGGAGATTCTGGTTCAATTTGTTTTGCCAGTGAGGAAGCCACTAATGTACGGACTTTATGTAAAGCCGGTTCATGTGATATGTCCTCTTCCATCCCTATCTTGTTTGGTTCCTTTTTCATGTTCAGTATCCAGCCCTACATAGTTTTTTTATTTAGTTATATATATACATATTTTTCCTAATATTTGTTTGTTTACTATTTTTATAAGATGGCCTACGTGGGTTACTAGGTTATAAAATGTATTCTAAAGCTTTATCCATTTTGCAAATAATAATAAAATTGGTAGTTAAAGATTGTGAAGACTGTTTTACTCTATCAGATGATGATAAAATAGTTACTGTTAGAATTAGATAGGCGCTAGACCTGATGATGATGAACGAAAATAAGAAATTTCGGTTTTGGCTATTCGCCGGTTTTCGATTTCAAAACACTCTGGTTAGCTGAAAAGCGGCATATACACCGGAGATAGAGCGACTTTACCACGTAGTTCATCATACCTAGCTTTTGATGACCTGTAGAGAAGAAAATCCAGATGATTTTTGTATTGCTTTATTACGGGCGTCCGTGCCATCCCTACATACAGAGTACTAGCGCACTCTCCGATACCTATCCAGGTTTATGTTAACATCAATACCTGTCTAGATTTATGTTAATATTAATACCTTTCTATGTTTATTTTAGCATCAATACCTGTCAAAATTTGTCTTACCATCAGTACCTGTCTAGATTTATGGGATGTTACGATAAATCTAGACAGGTATTGATGTTAAATATCCGTCTAGATTTATCGTAACATCAATACCTGTATATGCTTGCCTTTCTCACCCTAACGTATCTTGAGGACTGCTTGTGCACTCGTAGTTCATGCTTCCTTAAAAGGGCAAGATTTTTGTGGAGAATCTTGTGCACAGTTGGCTGAGATATGTTTAACTTCTTAGAAATCTCTTTCTGGGGAAGTGGTGAGGGAGAATAGCGCATTGGACGACCAGTCTGCGAACTTTGGCAATGGTAGTGGTACTCCAACGTGTGATGTAATGCTTTTCATTGACTGTTTCAGCCAGCAAATGGAGCACTCGACTTATCATTATATCAGTGCCCTCTAGCTTTTCTTATAGGTTATGAACGTAGCAGACATGTTCAGGTTTATTGAATCTGGACGTTAGGTTACCTACACCTTTTGTTTAGTTAAGGATCTTACTTATAAATGTGTTTATAACTCAGGTTGACTTTTATGCTTGGGGCGATGATGTGTTCACAAGAATCTTCTGAACCGTATTATTAACTTCAGTTAAGGTATGTTCTGCATCGTGTACGATGTATTTATTATATACATCACCACGCTTCTTATGTTTAGATTTATTTAATATTGTCAATACCTTTTGACCAAAACAAACTCTCTACGTAGCTCAGACCATATATAGTTATACAGCATGAAAGAATATTGTATTCCATTCCTCACTATTAGTTTATTTAACAGCATTGGTTAAAATTTTTAATATATATATTTATTTTTAATAATTTTCGTCATTTATTACATTTCAAGTATTTGTAATAAATAATGTTTAACATAATTTTTTACATCATTATAAGAGTTTTAGTGTATGCATATATTATCACGCTCTTTTCTGTGGTTCTTAATAGTTTATACATCATCTTTTTGCACCTGTATATTATGTTATCGTGTGTTATATTGTACATGAAATATTAAGCGTTTTATACAGTATTGATCGCATTAGTCTGCCGGAGATCTTAATTTCTCGTTGGTCGTGATGCTCATATACATTCATCCTGGATCATTCAAGGAGCAAGTCATCATCCTAAAGATAGAGAATGCTATATAGTCCAGTTTGAGAGCCATTTTTTTATCATAATTCCGAATTTATAAAAAATGGTTTTTGATGGATAATTTCAATGTTATAAAGTTGACTTTAATCTTTGGTGAGGAACAATTATGGTATATTTGAACGTATTCATCAGCAATCTTTTTTATAATTTTTGCACAATCTTTTACACATGCTAAAAGAGGGTTTTTGGTGGATAATTTCAATGCTATAAAGTTGACTTTAATCTTTGGTGAGGAACAATTATGGTCTATTTGAATGTATTCATAAACAATCTTTTTTATAATGGAAAGTCTACAAACCAATTATTTGTAAATTGTTTAAGCACGAATTACCTTTGAGACCATCTTCTGTTTATATTTATGATCGTCTTCATGATTGCATTTCTTTCATATATCGATTATAACCATGGTGTATTAATAAACAAAACATTGATACGAGTTTTGCTTATAAGTGTGTTAGTCTTCAGCATGTGTAAAAGATTGTGCAAAAATGAGTAAGATTAAGGTCTACATCACAGCACATCGAGACCTAGTAATTAGGATAATTTCTCTGACACTAATGATTTCTTAAAAGATAATGGAAATACAACATGGAAGATGCTCAAGTTCTACTGCCTAGCAACAGGTAAGGCTAATTAGACTCAAATTATTCTGGGTAGTTCCGGAATACACCTCTGACACACGAGGAACAGCCACAAAAGGCCCAGTAGAAGACCACAAGATATGATAAGGAACACTGATTAAATGGTTGGTCAGAGATCGATGGAAGACATATAGGAGTAAACTATGATTGATGGTCGCTGATGAGTAGCCGAGCTACACACGAACCTCTACTTACTAGAGATTTTACTTGTTTCCAGAGGTGGTTAGGTGGGAAGAACGAAACTCAAATACCACCTGCAGTCATGTTTAATATATATGTAGTATGCATCATGAGAGAATGGACATGGATGATCAAGATTTTGTCACTGTTCATATAAAAGGCTCCTGTATCCTTGTGGTAAGTATGTCTTGACCATGCAATATAAACATTTTCAATATTTACCTTACATAGGTTATGTTTGTTTTTGAATTTCGTGCAAAGCTATCTGCGCTAGCCGTCCCTAATTTAGCAGTGTAAGACTAGAGGGAAGGCAGCTAGTCATCACCACCCACCGCCGACTCTTTTACCAACGAATAGTGGGATTGACCGTCACATTATAACGTCCCCACGGGTGAAAGGGCGAGCATGTTTGGTGTGACGGGGATTCGAACCCGCGACCCTCAGATTGCCAGTCTAGCGCCCTAACCACCTGACCATGCCAGGCCTACATAGGTTATGTCTCGAACTGTCCGAATAGATTTCTTTCACTGGTTTTGCCCCATAAATGTTAAACGTTTCAAAATTTTTGTCTCCAAGTGCTCCAGGAAAAATGTTATTCTTAAAGAAAGGGAAATATCTCATTATAAAGTGCCGGCAAAGTATATATAAAACTTTTATATATTTTTTTATAATTTCACTTTCTCCCTTATGACGAAATACTGTAAATATCAGGTTTGTACCACAAAGCATCTATCAGTTTGTTTGACTGACTAGGTAGTTCAGATTGTAAGTGTATAGATAAGATATTTACTGAATGAAAATTTTTCAAAAACCTTGCTTAAAGAAATACTACGAAATTGTGTGGATAATCAGAAACTAACTTTTAAAGAAAGAGTGCGAAAATGGGAGGATAATCAAGACCTTCATGTAAAGAAAGAATATGAAAGTGTGTGGGTAATCGAGACCTTCGTGTAAAGAAAGAATATGAAAGCGTGTGGGTAACCGAGACCTTCCTGTAAAGAAAGAATATGAAAGTGTGTGGGTAATCGAGACCTTCGTGTA
>NW_013667895.1:188417-191103 GCF_000517525.1 Limulus polyphemus | reverse complement strand
ACGACTTGACTCGTTTATCTGTCTCTATCTCTTCAATTTGCAATTATTCATATCTATGCCGTCACTTCTCGCCGGTCTTATAGATACGAAATAGAGGGCGTCTGGAGAACACTCGAGGCTTCACGAACGGACATGATATTTCTAAAATCTCATGACGTGTTACAAGCGTCACGTGATTTCCGCTGTCGTAACAATATACTTAGCATGAAAATCGCTCTGCACTCAGACTGATTCAGTAAATGTTTTGTAAGTCCACAGACAAATCTTGAGTAAAATACTTAATTAAAAACTCTGATTTTTGGTATGCATTTATAATGTTTACTAAAAAACTGTCCAATTTCATGCAGATATACTTACTATAGTAGAATTTATAGTACATATAGTTTCTTGGTTACAAGGCCAGTAAAATGACCGACCTTCGTCCCTAGCCATAATTTATCTCCGTATTCAAGCACAGTTTATTTTACTTAAGTTTTTTAACGCAAACTGGAGTATTTTACTAGACATATTCATTAATGCAAATAAACCCGACCTTTACCTCCAGAATATAATTTTATTCCTCAATATTTCGCTATTACAGCTTCGTCAGGAGTAAGCAATCACCTTCAAGTTCTCGAATCAAGCCAAACCAAATTAGAACACAATCACCAGCTAAACAAATAACGTAACTTAAGGCACGTACCTACTTAATATTACCAAACCTTTTTGAATTTAGATTGTTGAAACAATGCAAGCCAACAGTAGCAGATGAACAATGAATGTAGGTCGTCTGGTAAACAATTATATTTTACATTGTATTGTTTTATTTATACTTAAAGGATTTCTATAATGCATTTTGATTTTTTTAAACAGGTTTTGTCTTGTGATTTGATATTTCAAAGTGTTTTCACTCTTACATGTTTGGGCAGCAGCTTTTGTGACTGTGAAGACGTTTGCTGTGTTTGTGATTCGTTTAGTGTATTACCACCTTGTATGACCCATTCCATTGCCTTAAGTCTAACTATGGGTGTCAATTTTCATGCGATTTCACTGTACTATATTATAACTTCTTAATTGGTATTAAAATTAACGTCGGTTTGAGAACTAGTTGAAGAAATGGAAGATGAGCGTTGGCATGCAAGTACCACAGATTTCACATTACTTTAGTGTATATATATCTCATATTTACAAAATGTTTAAACTTCTGCAACATCCTCAATTTAGGGGAGATCGTGTTATATTTAGCCTTCGTGTGTTACACTTTGAAGTAGGTTTCATCACAGAAACTATCAACTGTTTCATGAAATAGCTGAATGATCCTTCTTTAACTTTTACATATGGTACTCCTCCTCAGTTGTCCTTTGGAGCCGAGATATTTACAGATTCTTATCTTCCAATTTTCTGTAGCTGTAGTGTTGGCATTTTAACCAGATTGGTTTCTGACTCGTAAGACACAAGATCTGAATATGACGTTTTGTTTTCATCTTCTATATCTTTTGATCGTGTGTTTTTAGTCAGTTTCAGTTTATTTTAAAAGTATCTTTCAATTCGCTTTTGTTTATTTGAATATACAGTATCCATCTTTATATTCAAAAACAATTTAACTCCATCCTACAATGGAATGGCACTATAATTAGATATCAACCAGTGTTACATTTTAATTTGAGTGCTAGGTTAATCCTTGGAATATCACGGGTATATATCGCACCACATATAAATTAGTATTATCACTTTCAGAACACTGGAAGCAACTTCCTGGATTATGCTATTTTATACAATGTGATACAGAAGTCCATTGGAATGATTATAATTCAGAAATGAGTGTGTGATGACAATATCACTAAGGTCATCTTCAAGACCATGTCCTTCAGTAATTTTATTAATATGCATCATACTGGTTTTTATCTTCTGATCATCTGGTATTTCAGTCCTCTATTTACACCACTGCTACTGGGCATAGTATGAGTGTCTGTGCTTTTTATAGGCTTTATTCTGGTGTGGCACTTTCTGATTCGATGGATGTTTGTTTGTTGTTAAGTTTTTAGTTATAAGCCCACAAACTTGCAATATGTGATTGTATTCTTGTGAAAAAGTTGTGGCATTCCCTTAGTATCTACCTTTTATATCTTTTTTCCTCACCATTTCCATAATTATTTCCAATACTATACAACTATGATCAAACGTATTGAATTACCCTAGAGTTATCTAATTGTGCTTCATAAAGTGGAATGAAACCTGCTGAATAATATTACATTTAAAGGCTGCATAGGAGAATATAAAGGTCAAGTCAACAGTAAAGTGTCTCATTGACTTCATGCCTAAGAGGATTACGGAATTCTTGAAAAATCACGGAATGCACTACAAATATTAGTAACTACTATTATGACTTCCAGTAGACCTTTGCATTATCATTTTGTAGTTCCTTTGATTAAATGATATTAAATAAAATATTACAAATAATAATACCCTTCCAGTGGGTCTGAGGCCTAATGGACATATAACTAGATTGAATAAAAGGTCAAAATTATATTCACAGAATTTTGTTAATTATGTCACATTTGTAAAATTCTATAACACCAGAGGTTTCCAAGTCTCTTATGACTCTGTAAATCCAGGTAGCAACTTATTAGATTTTGTGGTTTTATACATATGTAGAGTATGTCTCAAAAGGGCACCCCCATATATATATATATATATATATATATAC